>NC_134409.1:12284242-12334242 GCF_038048845.1 Mixophyes fleayi
TACTCCTCAGTGTTTTTGGGGTGTCCTCTCTAATTGTGCATTAATATTTCTGGCTGTCAAAAGTCATATCTGTCAGCAGTATCTACTCAATAATTTTAAGCACTCCTCAGTGTTTTTGGGGTGTCCTCTCTAATTGTGCATTAATATTTCTGGCTGTCAAAAGTCATATCTGTCAGCAGTATCTACTCAATAATTTTAAGCACTCCTCAGTGTTTTTGGGGTGTCCTCTCTAATTGTGCATTAATATTTCTGGCTGTCAAAAGTCATATCTGTCAGCAGTATCTACTCAATAAATTTAGCACTCCTCAGTGTTTTTGGGGTGTCCTCCCTAATTGTGCATTAATATTTCTGGCTGTCAAAAGTCATATCTGTCAGCAGTATCTACTCAATAAATGTTAGCACTCCTCAGTGTTTTTGGGGTGTCCTCTCTAATTGTGCATTAATATTTCTGGCTGTCAAAAGTCATATCTGTCAGCAGTATCTACTCAATAATTTTAAGCACTCCTCAGTGTTTTTGGGGTGTCCTCTCTAATTGTGCATTAATATTTCTGGCTGTCAAAAGTCATATCTGTCAGCAGTATCTACTCAATAATTTTAAGCACTCCTCAGTGTTTTTGGGGTGTCCTCTCTAATTGTGCATTAATATTTCTGGCTGTCAAAAGTCATATCTGTCAGCAGTATCTACTCAATAAATTTTAGCACTCCTCAGTGTTTTTGGGGTGTCCTCCCTAATTGTGCATTAATATTTCTGGCTGTCAAAAGTCATATCTGTCAGCAGTATCTACTCAATAAATGTTAGCACTCCTCAGTGTTTTTGGGGTGTCCTCTCTAATTGTGCATTAATATTTCTGGCTGTCAAAAGTCATATCTGTCAGCAGTATCTACTCAATAATTTTAAGCACTCCTCAGTGTTTTTGGGGTGTCCTCTCTAATTGTGCATTAATATTTCTGGCTGTCAAAAGTCATATCTGTCAGCAGTATCTACTCAATAAATTTTAGCACTCCTCAGTGTTTTTGGGGTGTCCTCCCTAATTGTGCATTAATATTTCTGGCTGTCAAAAGTCATATCTGTCAGCAGTATCTACTCAATAAATGTTAGCACTCCTCAGTGTTTTTGGGGTGTCCTCTCTAATTGTGCATTAATATTTCTGGCTGTCAAAAGTCATATCTGTCAGCAGTATCTACTCAATAATTTTAAGCACTCCTCAGTGTTTTTGGGGTGTCCTCTCTAATTGTGCATTAATATTTCTGGCTGTCAAAAGTCATATCTGTCAGCAGTATCTACTCAATAATTTTAAGCACTCCTCAGTGTTTTTGGGGTGTCCTCTCTAATTGTGCATTAATATTTCTGGCTGTCAAAAGTCATATCTGTCAGCAGTATCTACTCAATAAATTTTAGCACTCCTCAGTGTTTTTGGGGTGTCCTCCCTAATTGTGCATTAATATTTCTGGCTGTCAAAAGTCATATCTGTCAGCAGTATCTACTCAATAAATGTTAGCACTCCTCAGTGTTTTTGGGGTGTCCTCTCTAATTGTGCATTAATATTTCTGGCTGTCAAAAGTCATATCTGTCAGCAGTATCTACTCAATAAATTTTAGCACTCCTCAGTGTTTTTGGGGTGTCCTCCCTAATTGTGCATTAATATTTCTGGCTGTCAAAAGTCATATCTGTCAGCAGTATCTACTCAATAAATGTTAGCACTCCTCAGTGTTTTTGGGGTGTCCTCTCTAATTGTGCATTAATATTTCTGGCTGTCAAAAGTCATATCTGTCAGCAGTATCTACTCAATAATTTTAAGCACTCCTCAGTGTTTTTGGGGTGTCCTCTCTAATTGTGCATTAATATTTCTGGCTGTCAAAAGTCATATCTGTCAGCAGTATCTACTCAATAAATTTTAGCACTCCTCAGTGTTTTTGGGGTGTCCTCCCTAATTGTGCATTAATATTTCTGGCTGTCAAAAGTCATATCTGTCAGCAGTATCTACTCAATAAATGTTAGCACTCCTCAGTGTTTTTGGGGTGTCCTCTCTAATTGTGCATTAATATTTCTGGCTGTCAAAAGTCATATCTGTCAGCAGTATCTACTCAATAATTTTAAGCACTCCTCAGTGTTTTTGGGGTGTCCTCTCTAATTGTGCATTAATATTTCTGGCTGTCAAAAGTCATATCTGTCAGCAGTATCTACGCAATGGATTCAAAGCAGTCCACATATGATCTAAATGAGCAACCAGGTTCTGTCACCAGTCCTGATGTTAGTGTTCCCAGTACGTCATCTGGCCAAGGCGATGTCAAACAACAGAGTGTTTTCAAATTAGTGCAAAAAACAAAAACCAAAAAAAAATTTACTGTATTGAAGCGAAAAAGAAGTGTAACTGAGCAAAAGTTAAGTGACGATAAAAAAAAAATTGCAAGCATGCCATTCTACACACGCAGTGGCAAAGAGAGAATGAGGCCTTCACCTTTGGCTATTAGTGGCAGATCCCAAAAAGTTACCCAGCCTACAATTGGTGCACAACTACTGTTACGCGTCAAAGCCGAGCTGCAAGATAACAGTGAGGCATTACAGGAGAATATTTGCTCTGATTCACAAATGACAACAATCCCTGTGGAGAGTCCATCCAACAGTGGGATGTCTAATCGTGACCATTCTGTTAGTCTACCCATAAAGAAGGGCCCTTTCAGCAGTTCTGCTGATATGTGCCTGAACAGCCCGAGTGTAGCCGGTGATACACCAAGTGAGGATGACACTTTGTCTTTAGAAGAGGATGTGGGGGAGATTTGGGTATCCGACGATGAGGATGCGGTTGATTGTGTAAGTCCTGCAGCAGTGTGGCACCAGTGGGAGCAGTTCTGGCATGTGAGGTTCTGGCACCAATATGCACTTTCCAAACACAAGCAGGGATGACGCAGGGGGCAGACCACAACAGTTTGACATCTGGGCTGGTTTGAAGGATTTGTCAAAAAAATGTGTGACCTTGACCATAATTCCAACCAATCCTACTATTAACATGCAAAGGATGGTGGAGGGCCTATCAGGGATTAAACTGTATTTTTCATAATTTTCACTAATAATGTTTGGGTGTAATATACACCCAAAGACGAGTGCTCAATTGCTAAGAGTCATTGATGGAGAGGAAGACAAGCAGGCTTGTCTGTAGATGAAATAGAAATAATAGGGCTGACAGTCTTGGTCTAAATCTGCAGTTACATTTTATTGTACCATAGCTCACTGCGAAACTGGAGAGGTGGCAGGGTTTAGTGATAATCTTCCTCCAACAATACTAATTCATCCCAATATCCCAATATCATAGAAGTCTGTGTAGTATGATGTAATTGCTGATAATGGCCTTCCAAAGGGAATGACTAGTTGATTTTAGGGCAGAGCTGTCACGGTTTTTGGGCAATTCTTTTACAGCACAGCAAATATCAAAATGTTTAGCGGACTCATCTGCATCACCACTGGGTGTCTTGGGAAAGCAATTTCTTTTACTACAAGCAGTTGCCAGAGAAACTGAAGGAGAAGACGTCCCAACAAGATGTTGATAAGTCTGGGATCCTTGCAAAGAAAATTAAGTATTTCATCTACAATTAAAATATAGTTAGCACATTTACTTTGTTTTATTGCACACTATAATTTTATGTAGCACCTTTTCAAAATCTATTATTAAGGCAATCACTTGACTCAAGCTAACCGTGTCTGCACTTTCTTCACAGGTAACTACTTCGCTGGACTAAAGTATATTCCCCTCAAATGCTAATCTTCTTGCAGCTGCTGTATTCTCCTACATGCTGTTGCAGAAACCACAAATTGACCCTAAATGTTTATGGACACAAACAGCATCTCCTGCATGTCATTTTTCAAAAGTTCTGTAACACCAAGTTGATAGTGTGTGCAAAACAGGAAATGTGATGGAATTCAGCCCCGCTGTAATGCTGGACCAATATTGGGGTCGTAATCAGAAATGACATATCCTCAGGAGACTCCAAGCAGGATTAGCCATCTTTCAATGACATCCCTTAGTTTTTGGAACAGTTTGTCAGCTGTATGCCTCTTAGTGAAGCTGCTGATACACAGAGTAGCCTACTTCTCAAAAATGTGATGTACCTGGGTACATGCTGCTGCTGTCCATGCTGGGGAAGGCGAATGACCAACCCAGTGGGCTTTCACAATCATATAATATTTTGTTTGCCCAGTTACGCTTGTACACATATCTGTGGTTAAGTGTACAGTGGGTAGAATACCATTTTGTCACCCAATAATGACATTTTTAGTAAACTTTCGGTACAGGAGAGAATTAGCTTTTCTAGTAAAATGGTATAGTGATGACATTTGCTAACAGGGACATAACACCTCAATTAAATGTCTTAAACCAACTGTATTAATAGTGAACATTGGACGCAGATCTAACACTAGCATAGTACCCAGGGCGTCTGTGATCCGCTTTGCGACTGGGTGACAGGTTTCATTCTTGCTTCCTCTTGCAGAGGATTGTTTAACTGCCAATTGTTGGGGGGGAAGACTGCAGGTGCTGGGATGTAGATGAGAGAAGGGAGGTAGATTATGCTGGAATGCTTGTTGTTATTTTTTTTTTAACCGAAGTTTCTGATTTTCCCAACAGTTTTCCAATAACTCGCTGAAAAATGACGAAACATGGATGAGGATCCCAGATGGTTAAGGTCCCTACCTCTACTGAGTGTGGCTTTCAAAATGCTACAAATGGATAGACAACTCTTGCCAGGATTCGTGTAAAAATAATTCCACACTTAAGAGTGGATTTTTGGTCTTATGCCCAGGCATGACAATGGCCTTTTTGTTATCACTGGCAAGAACTGCAGCAATTTTTCTTTTCAAGTGTATGAAAATCATATTGTGACATAGGAGGTGTTCAAAATTGAATAAAAAATGACTGGAAATTAGTGTTACTGAGGTTAATAATAATGTAGCTACAAAATAATACCTAAATTATGTTATTTTAGCACCAATAAATGTAATTTTTATAACAAATTGCAAAACAAAACCAAACAAAACCAAAACCAAAACCAAAACACGCAATGGCGGTTTTGCAAAACCAAAACCAAAACCAAAACACAACGGTAATCCAGATCCAAAACCGAATCCAAAACCAAAACACGGGGGTCAGTGACCATCTCTACTCTATACAGACGTAGGACACTACACCCCCAACATGACCTGACCACTTAGGACATGATCATAATACAATTCTGTATAAAGACTTAGGACATTACAGCTACATGATATGACCAGTGGACGTGATCATTGAACATGATCCTAATACAATGGCTTTACACTCTATACACATATGGGGAAGTCCTCTTGGTGCTCTCCTGTCAATGTTATTGATATTTGTGATGAGTATTATTATTATCAGGGCACGCATAAAACAGGGGCATACAAGGTAGACAAAAAAGCAACTTGGTGAAGACTGTTCCTTACAGTTATGCGGACAAAAGAATGGACAAGGAAAGCATTATAGTCCGTCCTTACTTTTGAGAAAACAAACCAATTGACTTAGAAATTCCACTCTGTCAACTGCGGTGCATCATTACAGAACAAGTCTAATGTTAGATTTGTTCAACACACATCATTATAAAGATCTATTTTTATATCGCTGCCTACATACTGTATTCTGAATTTGTTGCATAAAAACCTTTATTTGTTTTACCATCTTTACACCTCAGAATTTAATGCTGGTTTCTATTTAAAATGCATGTTGAGTGGGAGGGAATAAAGAAACATAAGTGTACAGTACGATCCCACAGTTACTCCTTTGTCGCTAATACTACCCTTCGCTATGCTAGAGAATTCTTTCACAGGTAAAGCATCCCAAAAATCGCTGCGTGGGAGCAACATACTGATTACAGTCACGTAAAAATAACAATGTCATGCAGTCGTGGAAATTAGACTCTTATTGCTTAGAAATCAAAAGTACAGTTAGTGAATTCCTAGAAGCTGGAAACACGGCCTTATGCACAATTCAGGGGCTGCTTCTATATTTTTGTTTATTCTTGAAAGTTCTCAGTATTGTTGTACCTCCAACTCTAAAACCAAATACCAGTTTTTGAAGTTCATTTCCAACATCACAAAACTGCAATCCTGCAGCACAAATGCCGTTTTGTGATATCGCGGTTTCTTTTGTCATGTTCTGTGTCTGCAGCTTCTGCAGTCTCTTCTCTTTCCGACTGTACTACACCGCCGGTAGCTGCACAGAAATGCCAATCGCTAATGGCTGCTTTATTATTGTAGGCTGATAATTCTTCTACCTATCGATATCCACCTGCACTTTCCCCTCCAATTCCGCTACCTTCTGTACATGTGTTCCCCACAGCTCTTAGATTGTAAGATCCCTTGGGCTGGGTCAATTTTACCTTCCTTTACGTCATTGTAAGGGATTTGTTGTATCATGTTATTAAAGTAATTTCATCGTTTTCCAATAAGCATTGTCTAAGCGATTTGTGTGGTTCCAAAGCACAAGCAATTTATTTAGCAAAAGCAAAAGTTTAGCAGCTCAATAAATAAGTACAGTACAGCCAATACTAAATACATACATACATACGCCGCGCCCGCTGCGCTCCGCTGGTACCAGCTGCAGTCCTTCAGTCCAGAAGACTGTGGTCAGAGATGACTGTTTATATGGTTCCAGGGAGTTGTATATAAACACTTAGTGATACAGTGAAAACAATACAGATGAGTTGGCTTGCTTTCATAGGTTCAGGCTTCAGGAGGGTCCAGTGCAATACAGGTCATTGGCCAGTTCAAACAACCCCCTCCAAGGGTGGGGTTCAACGTTCCAATGGTGGGGGTCTGCTCTCCAGATGATGCATACTTAGTTTTCCCTCCATGAACTGGTTCAAACTGTTCTATTAGCCCTACACAGACAATATCATTCTAATAATTTATTCCCTATCATCGATAACTAGCGCACGCAATGTGCGATCCTTTCTGCGAATGAACCGGACAACTACGAATAATCAGGGGATTAGAATGATACCAAACATGACATGCTTCCCGTGACCTGAACTTAAAATATCACTAAAGTGTACATATAACCTTATAATATATAAATATAAACCAAATAACATTTGCTCATAAACGACTGTGGAATGGAACCATTATAGATGTGAAATATATAAATAAATGAATGTGAAAGTGTGTGCGTGCATGTGACCGCACCATGACACGTACACGTGGCGTACTGATCGCAATCGCACGGTAAAACAATATTAATCAATATACTTTCTCTCATCCAATTATACGACTTTGACAATGTCATGATCCCCTCAGTGTACAGCGCTGCGTTATATGTCTACGCTTTATAAATAAAAAGATGATAATATATCAAACTCCAATTGTCCTATAAATCATAAACATGCGATCAGCGCCCGCTTATCTCTGTGTCTATCTGTTAATACCCAGTCTTGTATTATTACTATGTTTCTTACCAATTGTAAAGCACTGCAGAATACTCTGACTTTATATAAAAAAACTTTTACAAACCATTATCATTTATATAGCGCCAGTAACTTCACAGCGCTGTACAGAGAATATTTGTCACTCACATCAGTGAGTGACAATCACCCGGCCTTATTGGAGCTTACAGTCTAAATTCCCTAACACATACATACAGACTAGGGTTAATCTTGTCCGAAGACATTAACCTACCAATATGTTTTTGGAGTGTGGGAGGAAACTGGAGCACCCGGAGGAAACCCACACAAACACGGGGAGAACATACAAACTCCACACAGATAAGGCCATGGTCAGGAATCGAACTCATGACCCCAGCGCTGTGAGACCGTGCTGTCCATGTGTCTATTTTGACATCATCATGCCCATTTATAAGTCTGAGCATATTTGGGTGTCAAGAATTGGAGGCTGCAATATGTTGCATCATCTGATGAGCTGAGCGGATTGGGCTGTTCCCAAGTATTATGTGGGCTAGCTGTAGCTATATACCTTAAATTGTCCCAGATAAAAATATATTTCCATATTGTCGGACATTTAAATGAGTTTTAAGGCTTAGAGATATCCCATAAAAGGGAGAGTTTCCATCTTTAGCGGGTGGCTATAGAGTCATTTTCCTTCCAGAAACCAACTTGATATTTATACATCCTTGGGGTGGGGGAGATGGGGCGTCAGACTTTCAATGGTACCTTATGTTTCACTAAATACAGGAAAGTGCACAAAAAACAATGTAATAAAACTATTAAAAAGTTGAAATTGGAAAGAAAAATACAATCCTGATATCCCCCTACTCCTATGATTTATATAAGACGTAAATGAGGCTCAAATCATCAGTATGTCAAACCTGTACTTGATTAACGAGTTGTTTCAAAAGGAATTGTATGTATTTTGGAGTGCAATCCTATTAAGAGTCACCCAGAGCCTTTGCAATGGAGGCTCCTCCCAAAACAGAAAGTGGGTGTGCAACTACGGGTTCCATTTATCAAGCCGCGATCAGCCGAAGACAAAGGCTCAAATCCAAAGAAAACGGCTTTGGCTGTGGCAACTCACCGCCCAATTCAACAAAGTGTTAATGCCGGAAAAATCAGAGATGAACGCTGTCCCCTTAGATCCCTATGGGGACAGTGGCATATCGCCACAAACTAACTCCATCTCCATTTGGTGTTACTGACCTTTCTAGTGAATGTTCATTTCCTCCTTTCGCAGCAGGGTTAGGCTGCCGGTAAAAGGCTTTGTCATATTGATTATAATTAACCTTTATTTATAGGGGCCACAAGAGATCCGCAGCGTCATACAGAGGGCAAACAACAAGACAGTACAGGGTATAACAGTACAATACAGTAAACAAATAACACTACAAGTCTTAACACAGCTATTGGGGTGCAAGGGGTGTATTCAGCACAGGCTGAAACCTGTACCCATTAGCGTAACAGGTTTAGAGCCACTGAAAGAGGTGCGAAGACAATGGAGGAGTGGAGACAATGGACAGAGAGCCCGAGGAGGAGGTGCGCAGTGTAGGGGTGAGCAAAAGTTATAGGTGATGAGAACAGGAGGGAAGAGGGCCCTGCTCACAAGAGCTTACAATCTAAAGGGAAAGGGGCGGACAAATGGTTGACAAATGGGGGTGAGCCAATGTAAGGGGATCTGCAGGCAAGAAGCAAGAGTGGGAGATATGGAGGATGAAACAGGGTGAGGTATACTACATGGTGAGATGGTTAAGTGGAGGGCTGGTAGGATTTTACAAACAGATGGGTTTTCAATGTCCGTTTGAAGCTATATAGACTAGGGGATAGTCTGATAGAACGGGGGACGATCGTCCGGTGGTGGGGGGCAGCACAGGAGAAATCTTGGATAAGGGAATGAGATGTGTTTACCAGAGGGGAGGAAGGGCAGCGGTCATTGGCTGACCGGAGTGGCAGGAGGGAGTATGATTGGGAGGGGGACTTTCACCCACTAGCCACCAATGAATATGTACGAATACTGCGGAAAAAACTATTAAAATATATGTATGAAGGCAAAATGCCCTGCACATCTCTGCAATGTCATCTACTGATTCCTATCCCTGCTACTCTTTTTACAATATTATTTTCACATATAAATTTCTCAAATTTATCCTTAGCGAAAATGGTTTCCATTTATATAGAGGAATATAGACTCCAATTTCCCTCGACATGTATCTGTGAAAATAAAACACACAATAGTTTTCTCTGATTTGTATTCTCCCCATCGGCTGCAACATCATCTGCAATTCAGCTGCTGACCAGCTTACGTTTTCAAATAAAATGGCTTTTCCTATTCATTGCAGCAGAGTAATTTAGTTGCATCTCAGTGTGTCATTTTTATTTAGTTTTCTCCTAAACATTGTGCATTTGTCTGGAATGCTGAAAAATATGATGATGTTTCATAAGAGTGGAAATAAGGAATACATCTCTTAAAATTGCTGATTATCAGAACTTATTTACTGACATGAGGACGGTTTCCAAGGTACAGGCTCTGTGTGAGATGTGCTAGGTTATTTGAATGGAGCTTCAACGGGGTTGTTAAATTGATCTATTGTATTCGTGACTTGCTACAAATATTTGTTTCACAGATCAGCTGTTAATGTCTGTTCACATTTACAGCCAAGCTTGATCTTAACTAACTCATCTTTAACCCTAATGTTTGGAAGCATGTTGGTGAAACAACATGGGAGAATTATACAGTTGTCTAGTTACAGATGGGGTAGAATTGTTTGCAGCGAATGAGGCACGGTGGCTTAGAGATTGGTAACTATATTGTGACAGAATTCTGGCTTAGCTGTGTATAGTTTAGGATATCAAGATATTTAAGTTAATTTCCCAAATGTAAACGCTACGGAATATGTGGCGCTATATAAATAAATGATGACGATTACGATAAATCTGTGAAGTAGTTTCATTCGCTTCAATAAACTCTAACTCAGTTGTATTGTCATGGGTTTAAGTAGCTTCCCATTTGGTACAGTTGGAAAATTTCAACCTTTCAACCATTCTAAAATGCTTTTCAATCTATATTATACATTGTTTTTTGTACACTATTGATTCATACCTCCCAACATTTAGGTAGGAGGCATAGGGATAGGGGCGTGGCCACGACATGTTGGAGGCAGGGCCACATTGCAATGGGGGCATGGCCACACCCCGGTGGTGTCTAGTTTTTTTGAAGCGCTGTGCTGACCCATTCTCTCCTCTCTCTCAAACCCCTTCATCGCCGCACGAACCAGAGCTGCTCGCCTAAATCTGAACGGTTGGGAGGTATGTTAATTTGGAGATTATTAGTTTACTATACTCTTTACAGATCTGCAGGATACTGCACTCTTCCATCCATGTGTCTACATACCCCTTATCATCATCATCATCAACATTTATTTATATAGCGCCAGCAAATTCCGTAGCGCTTTACAATTGGGAACAAACATTAATAAGACAATACTGGGTAATACATACAGACAGAGAGCTAAGAGAACCATGTTTGCAAGTTTACAATCTATAGGACAATGGGAGTTTGAAACACAAGGACATGTGCTACATCATATTGCACACTGGACCAGCTAGAATGCAAAGGTAAAAGTATTGAGTGGGCTGTGTGTGTTGCAGTGTTGGTCAGAGGGTTGTTGTCTTGTGTTAGCTGTGTAGAGGGTGGTAATACGGTAATCTAGAGAAATTAAGATGGTGGTTGAGGAATACTATAAGCTTGTCTGATGAGATGGGTTTTCAGTAAACGCTTGAAGGTTTGAAGACTAGAGGAAAGTCTTACTGTGTGAGGGAGGGAATTCCACAAAGTGGGTGCAGCCGGGAAAAAGTGCTGTAACCGAGAATGGGAGGATGTGATGAGAGTGGAAGAGACGCAGATCTTGTGCAGGACAGAGGTGTCGAGTTGGGAGATATTTTGAGACAAGTGCTTATGCATTATGAATATCACCTCAATCTTGCACATCCCTTACATTTTGAACATATTAAATTACTGACCGCACTCCATTCCTACAAATAATTTGTAACAGGAAGTGTGTAAGAAAATGAAACCCAATAATGGTCAACCACGAACGTTCCTATTTCATGGAGATAAAATGCCTTGTCATCATTGTCAGCTATTTATATAGCGCCACTAATTCCGCTGAGTAATATGATTTAATATATTGGTGTATAATAGTGGATTTACTTCCTCTCATTATTTCAATGCAATCCATGATGCTGCTATCAGATTCAACAACAACTGATACAGAACAGAATCAGAGACAGACCTGCGTTATATCCTCAAGGTTTATGCACCAGACAATTTGCACAATGCCCCCAGAAAACTCTGTTTTTGTGGGATAGCCAAAAAGTGTGTAGAAAAAGGGAGTGGCCTTACAAGGAATTGTGTGTGTAGGAATGAGGGTGTGGCCTGTGTTAATCAGGGGTGTGGCCTAATTCCACCCACCTTTCCATTTGGTAATGTTAAGAGGTTATGATAGAGTGAGTTTAAATTATATAACATTTGGAAAGTAAGTTATTATGCTGTTATTTATTATTATTATTATTATTATTATTATTATTATTATTATTATTATTATTAATTATTATTGTTATTACATTATTATACTGTTACATTATCACAGGATGATTTCTGAAATAAATGGAAGTTTATTAAAATAAAATTTGAAACCAAAAACAAAATATGCTGACACAGACATAGACTGACAGATAAATATAACGCATCAGACTCTAATTTCCTTTATAAAGAAGCCTTTTTTTATATTTCCTTTTCTTATTACTGTGTTCTTGTTTTTAATTGACACTTGAAGACATGAGGATACAAGTGACGGAGGCTGATTCAATTCACCTCCTAACTTTTTTGCAACGCTGCGGTTAAAGTACAAAATGTATCCGCGCGGGTATTACTAAGAAGCCGCATCCGTTTTTGGTTTCCGCTGTGTGCTATTCAATTTAAAATCAGTAAACGCTACCCCTGCGCGTTAATCCTAGGTGATCGAGAATTTTATGGGAGGGGAGGGTTTAACGCGGCCATCTACACACACACAAATTAGTATTTTGTAGTTTACATAGTTAAACGAGTTTTTCTTTGCATATTGTAGGCGTTAACCCCACACACACACCCATCTATTCAATCTGAAATTATAGATTATTGTTAATTAATATTAGCATTTTTTTTACATGCTTTATAATGCTTGCCTTATCTTCTCTTTGCAATTGTTTTTAATGAAATCATTCAATTATCTGATTTTTAATAACACTTTTCTTCTGCTTTATTTTTTTTAACCCGCCCTGTAGAGGTGCGAGATAATACTGCCAGTGACACGCTGCGATAAAGTAGAATCGAATTGCCCCCTAAACCTTTTGCCTATACTTTAATATGAGGCTCAAAACCCAACGCGGTGTACAAGTTTGGGAAACAAATAGGGAACGAAACATCAGGAATTAAATTGTGGGTTAAATAACCACGCTCCAAAATGACCAAAAATAGCGTTAAAACGGGGTAATACTGCGTTAAACTAAGTCAGGCTGTCTATTGAATCGGTCTCACTGAATTCTGAGGTGACTTTTTTTGTCCTAATTTACAGTAACGAGTGTGTCATTTCTTGTAATACACAGGTTTTCCTAATTAAAGTGGAAGGGGTGACATCATAATTCACCATTATTCAGACATTATTCGCAGGAGTTTATACAGATATAGTCCCGGTCTCTCGGAAGAGTAGGCATCAACCAGGAGGAGAGGGAGGCGGAGCTTAATTATGGGATTTCACGTCACTAAGCTCCGCCCCTGCTGAATGTTGGCGTTTCCTAGCAGGGGGCGGGGCTACGGTGATGCAATGGCGTCACCCTCCCACCCCCTGACACATGACTTCTCCTCCAGGATCTCCCAGAGAAGATGTTTAAAAAGTAGGAAAGTATGTGTAAAGACCTGGCAATATATTGTATGCATGTAAGAGTCCTCTAATTTAGGGCTGTTCAGTCAGCAGACCCAGGCCCGTTATTTTTTAAAACGGCAATTTCATTAAAGACAAAACCTGATAGGCTTTGTCTTTAATAAAATTGCCGTTTTAAAAATATGACGGCAAAGCGCAGAGAATTGGAGGTTCGTTGGGGGGGCGCTATTTAGTAAATATACTGTTTTTAAGCTGTCCCAGGAAAAAACAATGGCTCCCATTATATTTTCTAGAATTGAGAACGTATCCCTGTGCTTACATGAAGTGTGTGCCAGCCTTAGATATATGGTGTAACAATGTAGACCCTTTTCATTTGTATAAGTGGTTCTCATCTTTGGGGGACTAATTGTCTTGGCTCGTTTATTTTTATCTCTCATAATTATTTTTGCACAATTAATAATATAACCAAAATATCAATCAGACTACTGTGCAATGTCAAGTTGTTTATTTGTGTTGCTGTTTTTTGTTTTGTTTTTTTACATATATATATATATAATGACATTGTAAAATCTGTTATGTGTTCTTTTTGCATTTTAGGACTTGGTAAGGACTAGATGATTGTTAGTTATGGCCTAAAACACAGATTTGAAAGAAGCTGTACTTTCCTTTTCCCATGATCGTCAATACTCAGACACGTTTCATGTTTTCCTGTTTCTTGCTTGGCCTTAAAAAACTTTAATATCAAACAGCATTAAATTTTAATGCTGCAGCTATCAGTTCGCTGCACTACAAACATTGCAATATTAGCTCGGGGATCAATTAGCTGAAATATTGCACTTTAAAGCGCTGAGCGATCTTTAATTGTAAAGAGTCTATTCCTTTCAGGAGGCTACTGTTGTTCAATGTATTGATTTATAATAGTAATATTATTCATATTTTATAAACCACCAAACTCCCAGAGATAAGGGAACCAAACATTTCTGGTAAATGTTTCCAGGAGTTTAGCAGCAAGCAGTATTAATATAAGACACATTAAAGGTTCTGATGTACGACCAACGCCACCCGATGCAGACAACAGCACGTTTTATAATGAACTATAGCTTTCTGGGCAATTAAAGAACACATCGGAAAAGGCCTAAATTGGAAGCCATGCATATTCATTATATGCAACAGATCCCGGCAACAGTTGGACAATCTGTTTGTCTTAATTACGCATGAGTAATGGAGACTCTTTGACCAGCAGATTGTCGGCTCATGCCCTGGGGCCAGCCTTTGTACAAGATAAATTGCACACGTTTTTTTTCGCTGGAATAAAAATAAAAAATAAAACAAAAAAAACAGCAACTCATTTGATGGATTGTCATTCTAATATTCTTATCAATAATTAAGAAAATGATTTGTAACTCAAGAAAAAAAATATTTTTTATACTTTGTATAGCAAGTTAAACAAGAAATACAGTAAGTATGTTTTCTTTATTAGTGGTGGACAACGCATACATGGAACCAATGCCAAAATGGTAAAAGATTTAGGGCTAGAGTTACTAACCTGCGGGTTTGGAAAAGTGGAGATGTTGCCTATAGCAACCAATCAGATTCTAGTTATCATATATTTATTGCATTCTACAAAATGACAGCTAGAATCTGATTAGTTGCTATAGACAACATCTCCACTTTTTCAAACCAGCAGTTTAGTAAATACACTCCTAAGTCTTAAGGGGTACATTTACTAATGTCCATTTTTTGTTGTAGTTTTCAAACCCACAGACACCTCATGCGGTTTTAAGCCTCAAACTGCAATATATCTTATGATAAGGAAGCTGTGTAGCGGTTTGAAAACCTATAAACCACCGTGTAAGTCCAAATGGAAAACATCCGGTTTTACCACTTCCACTACATTTCAGCCAAGCCTCCTCATCATTGGGCCCAGTCCTCTAAGGGAGGCCAGAGCAAGTGGTCGTAGCCACGCAACAACAGAGGCCTGGCTCAGTGCTGATTGGTCGGTGAGTACCAGGATTAAAATGTTCAAATATAGTTCCGGCTCTTGTGGCACTACAAATGCCAACATACACTGTTGCATCGGTGCATACTTGCACTTGTAGTGCCACAAGAGCAGTCACTACAAGAGCGGTCACTTCAAGTGTTGACCCTCTTGTTCAATTAATAAACTTGTCTCCAGTATATAGTTAACAAATATATAGTGCCCCCTTGAATAATACAATTCTATATAATGCCTCCTTGTCAAAAGAAAACAAATGGCCCCGTCATTTTTCATTTAAGATGGTTCCCTAGTAAGCACTTACCTAATATCTTCTTAATATTTTCTTGATCCAACGCAATCCATATGGGGATGAAAACAAACCCCACAACGACGACACAGACCGCACGCTAGTCAATGCTTGGCGCAAAATGAGCAAGTGTCTGGTGAACACACCTACTTAGTAACTGGCCCGGCCAATCAGGAGCTGTCTATTAGTCAATCACAGGTATGAGATTGCTCCTGATTGGCTGGCCATCTCTCTCTCTCTTTCTCCTTAGGTGGCCTTCTATGTTCTCTCTATGTCCATATATATATATATATATATATATATATATATATATATATGCTGTATAAATTGTGTGTTTGCAGTCCAGTCATGTCCACTGCTGCTGTTTTCCTGATAACAGGAGCACAGTTGTAAACATTGTTCCATATAATAATGGCCGGGAAAGCAGTTTTTTTTTTTTTTTGTTACAAATACAGCCAACAACTTTATCAGTCTATTGCTTCAAATCAGAAATGGCCTTTGTAAATTAAAGCATGAAATAGGTTCTTTTAATAGAATTTCCATGGCTGAAAGCTAAGCCAGCAGGTAGGTAAATGAGGTCCCCAGCTGGGAGAGCATGCTCAGCTCCTGTGCGCGAGGCAGCTGGCGCAGAACGGTAATTGTTGGGGCAGGGAACCTCACTCTGATGGAAGACAAACAAAACAAGGTTAAAACTCACACAAATCTACAAAAAAAAAAAATCCCTCTACCAATGGAAACTGAATAAAACTCTGTCAGACATATAACACAGAAGCAGAATTTGGAAACGTTAAAGTTTGTTCATTTTGACAGTGTGCGGTAAATGTGAAAAATAAAAATTAACGTTTTAGACTTTGTATAGCAGAGTGGAGGCGTGACTGAGCGGTACCGAGGGGGAGGGGCCTGTCACGCCTGTGGCTATCACCAACCTTGTCTCTCCTACTCGGTAATCTACAAGCGCCCATCCAAGGATGACTCATTACCTTCAGCTTTTACCATAGGAATACGTCAAGATTAAGGGCTAGATTTACTAAGCTGCGGGTTTGAAAAAGTGGGGATGTTGACTATAGCAACCAATCAGATTGTAGCTTTCATTTACTTAGTACTTTCTACAAAATGACAGCTAGAATCTGATTGGTTGCTATAGGCAACATCCCCACTTTTTCAAACCCGCAGCTTAGTAAATCTAGCCCTAAGTCTTACTACAATTTTCTTTCATGTTTTCTTTTTATTATGAAGAACAACTATTCTCCTATATTTGAAAATTTATTTCAGTTTCCTTGTCACAATTTTGCACCCCTCAAAATTTTGCATCCCCCGCAAAAGCCTAGCCCTCCAGGCTGCAGCGTAATCAGCCAATTGGATAATCAGGTCCTGTTCAGGAATTAGCATCTGTGAGTAAATAAAGTTGCACGAAGGTGGAGAATTCAAGTTTTCGGGGGACATCTGTCTGTCCATGAAGAACACAATCAGGTTTATACTATTACAATCACCAGAGTAACTTGAAGAAACCTTAAGTAGGTAGAGTGACAGATCAAACAAGCCTTTATTGTCCTCTGATCACAAAATCATTACACAAATATGTCCATATTGTAGACTTTCTGTGTATTTATGGGAAGGAGGGGAATGGGAATTCGGGAGCCAGGTGCAAAGTTATATTTCGCCTCCCCCATCATTCCTCACTAAGTCACTTCTGCAACCCTAATAAAAGCTTCGGCTCTACATACTAAAGGGTAGATTTATCAAACCTTTGAAACAGGAAGAGTAGAGGTGATGCCCATAGCAACCAATCAGATTCTAGTTATCATTCACTAGAATGTACTAGATAAATGATAGCTAAAATCTGATTGGTTGCTATGGGCAACACCTCCTCTTTTTCTTTTTATAAGGTCTGATAAATCTACCCCTTAGTACTACAGTAATAAAAAAAATAGCGATATTGCTATAATACCGGCATGGCCATACCTTACGGTAGATGGGGCCGGTGCTATCATTTCAATTTCCCCTCATCCACTGTTTCATGGTACACGATATATGTGAAACATTCCATTTAATACGCCTTTACAGTGACCCCTTAGTGGCCTTTACAGCTATACCTTATATATTTCAGTGTGATAAATAGACACAGAACTGGCCACCAGGGGGCACTAGCGAGAAGTAACGAGAGTATCGACTAAAACTTATATAAATAATATATAAATATAATATATAAATATTGTTGGTTACCACCATCTAAATATAGACGGAGAACAATTCATGTGTGTGGTCGGTCCTGTCCAGCACTTTCACACAGCTTGCCAGACCGCAATAGGACTGCTATTGAGTGGGTGGGTTTGGTATGGGGAGATCAGTCTGTTTAGGACAAAGAAATCTAAAATAATATAAACCAAACCATGGCAGATTATCTGACCTTTTACTAAGGCTTTCTATGTTTCTTAGAAAGCAATGAAAGACGGTGGTGCCTTGCAGACATCAGTCTGGTACTTACAAACCACTAATATCTTATGATGACTGCTTGGTAAGCTGGTCATTAGCTCGCCTCTCAAATGTTGCCACCCAAGGATTGGTCTTTTCTGACCTTCTGCATACTTGCCAACTCTCCCGGAAAGTCCGGGAGACTCCCGAAATTCGGGTCAGTCTCCCGGGCTCCCGCGAGAGCTGGCATTTCTCCCGCATCCCGAAATTCCCTTGTTAAGAAGAACCGTGTCATTTTGGCCCCGTCCCCCGCGACAAAACGTCGCCTACTGAAAGTAGGCAAGTATGACCTTCTGTTATGGCTGCAATATAAAAAACCTGCAATACGCTAAAGTACATAGTGAAGTCGTCCATTCTATTCACCAGGCACCTATGACATCACTGGTAGCTAAATTAAGTCACTGGCGCCTACTGAATGGATCAACTACTTTCTTGAATACTTGCTTCAGCCTCAGTGATGTCACTGGTCCTTCTGAGTTTGTAGGCTGCTTGCAAAATGTCCTTATATCAAATTAAATTAGTCTTTATTTAATATCCTAACATTTAGGGCATTTATTCCTACTAATATTAGGTATTTATGAAAAGCTTCAAGCAAAACATTTATAAATTAAATACCGATGAATATTTTTGTTGCCAAAATCCCTGAGTATCTAAGAGAATCCAGTGGGCCTGAAAATATGAACATTATGGGATGTATCCTGCTCCTTGCAACATTAAACTACAATGACTAGCCGAGGATTGGACAAGTATATAGTATATAGTTTTATTAACAATAGGGATTTGTGACTCCGTGATCCTATAGCATTAGTATACGGATGTACGCTTCTGTGTTTCAGTCCAATAGATAATGTATAATTCTTATTTTCTCCATTTGGGAGCTGAGCTGTTCAATTTTCAGAATGTATGCATCTGATTGTCCTGTATAATCTGACAATAATTTAATACAATGTGTCAGCCCGGCAAACATTCATTTTCTGTTAAGGCATCTGCACTTTACCAGACAGCCATCCCGGGCTCTTCCAGTTACATCCTGTACTCGGTTTGTCATACAAATGTCCCCTCTAAACATCTTTTCTTTCTGTGCGATTTGAATGCACAAAAGCCCCTCAATCTTGGGTTCGTCAGTTGACAGCACCGAGATCCAGCAGTTAGCGACTTGTTAGGGGCCGTTTAAAAAAGACATGAGTAAAAAAAGGCAAGAGTGTATCATCAGGCTTTTCCCATTTGTCCTTTATAGAGTAATATATTGGCGCTTTTGGATCTGTACAGAACGCAGCTGAACAATGAGCAGTTCGTATAACTAGTATATAACTAGGGATCTTCTTTGTAGCTATGGCATCACAAATTGGTGGCTGGACCCTACCCCTGCTTCACACGGCTCTGCTTGAAAAGGGAGAGCTGCGTGCACCTAACAGTAGTGCACGCAGCATTGCCCATGTATATTATGGGGATAGGAAGAGTTGGAGAGCAGCCAAGCACTGTCTAATATTATAGCCACGCCCCCATGCATGCTGGTCACGCCCGCTGGTGGCGTGGTGTGGAAACCCCCCTCTACAAATCCTGCGTTTGCCCCGCGTAGGTTTCCTCCAGGTGCTCCGGTTTCCTCCCACACTCCAAAAACATACTGGTAGGTTAATTGGCTGTTATCAAATTGACCCTAGTCTGTCTCTCTCTGTCTGTATGTATGTTAGGGAATTTAAACTGTAAGCCCCAATGGGGGAGGGACTGATGTGAATGAGTTCTCTGTACAGCGCTGCGGAATTAGTGGCGCTATATAAATAAATGGTACTAATAATAATAAATAATAATAATAGTAAAAGGAGCAGACATATGGATGACACATGGAGTGAGCCAGTGTAAGGGGATTTGAGGGCAAGAAGCAGCAGTGGGAGAGATGGAGGATGAAAAACATATAGTTTCAACAGACTTGATGTTTTCTCAGCACAATAACACTTAAACCCCTACCCACCAATTTCCAACAGTCTTTCACCTTTATAGTTTAATAATAAAGTAATATTCTATCTTCAGAAAACTTTAATTAACTTGCTGTAATGCACCCCTTTGCAACTTTTGCTAGGTGCAGTGCTCTTTATAGCTTCCTTTAGTACTTTTAGACGGTAATATAATAAAACAGAGCTTTTTTTTTTAATATCATTTATTTTTGCTGTCCTGAGACACAATTATATTTAATGCAGAGAGCACAGCTGAACCCTACCTGATCCTTTAAACACACAAGGTGAATAATAAATAAAAGCAAATAAATAAGCTGAAAGGAATAAATAATGTTATGAGTCAGGGGAAGACGTACAAGTTATAAATTCCTTTCACCAATACTACAGTAGCTAGAAGCCATTTGTAGGTGAACCTATTAGAATCTAGAAGGAAGACAAAGGTCAAACAAGTACAAAGTAATCCTACTTATGGATCAAATGAGGAAATAAATATGAAAAAAAAACAATGATTAAAATGATTTTAAGGGAGAATATTTTCTAACTCAATTTTTTTTTATTTTCCGGAATATGATTGCAATTTATTTTAATTCAAAATGATATTGGATGTATTATATAGATGAAAGGTGCCCGATCTCAGTCCTCAAGAGTTACCGACAGTTCATGTTTTCAGGATTTCTTTAAACATGTACAGGGGAATTAATCGGTTTGGGTGGCTTGGTAATTATCCCACCTCTTTCTACAGACAGAAATCCTGAAAACATGACATGTAGGTAGCTCTTCAGGGGCGAACTCAGGATTTGTAGAGGGGGGGGGTCTCCTCACCACACCGCCAGTGGGCGTGACCAGCATGCATGGGGGCGTGGCTATAATTTTAGTCAGTGCTTGGCTGCTTTCCAGCCCTTTCTATCCCCATAATATACATGGGCAATGCTGCGTGCACTACTGTTAGGTGCACGCAGCTCTCCCTTTTCAAGCAGAGCCGTCTGAAGCAGGGTCCAGCCATCTCAATTATACAGTGCCCCAGGCTTGGAGGGGGGTTTCCAGGCACTATGAAACCCCCCTCCGGTTTGCCTATGCTCTTGAGGACTGGGTTTGAGCACCTTTGCTATAGCTCATCTAGTCAATGATACATCTCTTGTTTATACTGGCCCACTCTTCTGGAAGGTCCGGTATACTCCAGAATTCCGTGTAGGTCTTCCGGACTCCCGGGAGAGCAGGCAATTCTCCCGCATCCTTCCCACTTCCTAGTGAAGTGGGCAGGATGTGAGCCTCAATGACGCGATTTGAGATGCATGCCGCCATTTTGTACAGGAGTCATTGTTGCTATTACTGTTTAATTCTTCATTTATATAGAACCAACCTATTCTGCGGCACTGTAAAATGAAAGGAATTTACCTCTGCCACAAATTAGGGACGGATGAAAACAAAGCTGCCGTATGGTAATCCCGAACGAACGTATAAGATCCAACAGTCTTGATGTGTGGACCTCTAAATGAGAGGGGCTTATTAGAAAGTAGGTGTGTTCTAAAACAAATAGGGCTGTGGCTTAGCAGAACAGGGCGGAGTTTGGACGGACTGGAGTCAAAGGTTTATGGATTGGGGCGGGGTTAATCTTGCATTGAAATATTGACTTAGTATGACACTAAAAGTGGTACAATGTAAAAGGATCAACAAACACAGCAAAGCATCATAAATAATGAAACCTGTGTCAAATTATGTCATTTCATTTTAACAAAATGTACTTCCACCATAGTTTTCATTAAAACAGTAAAAAAAATATATATAACAAACAGGCATGTTAAAAAAAATTTTTTTTTATATAGCTGAGATTTGTAACTGACACATTTACGAGCTTAGTTACTAAAAGTATGGATGCACAGCAATAGCAAATAATTACTGTTTAAAAACAAGCCACAACATGAAAATATAATACAAAACTGTCAAGGAAATTGGTCTCCTGCTGAAAACTGCTACAAATTACCAGAAACACACAGACTTTGTAAAAAGTAAATGTTTAAACAAACCCAATATACTATTATTTGCAATGCAAATGAAAAATGACTAGTCACAACTCTTCCCGAGGATCACAGTGCCGTAAATGAGAGGTTCGGCTGTAACACCGGAGTATATCACAGTGCAAGGCAACCTGCGGACATCCATCTGCTGCAGAACTGCGTTATCCAAAGTCTGCCCGGCCTGATGCATTCTGGGAAAACCAACAGCTGAAGAGCCACAGGTTGCTTATACCTGGTGTATACTGAATATATGACAGCGAACTGCATTGCAATACTGCAGCTAATAATGCCTAGGATGGCTATTTAAAGGAACACTAACCTTAATGGTTTCCTTTCTATATTTGTGCTGTGTGCAAGTAAATGTGAAAATACTGCTTGTTTTTTTAATGTTCTGTGTTTGGATTAAGATCCTTTTGTGAGAGACAGTGGGATAAAATAATGAAACCTTCTAAAAAGAAAAAGTGGAGGTGTTGCCCATAGCAACCAATCAGATTCTGGCTGTCATTTATATAGTACATTCTATAAAATGATAGCAAGAATGTGATTGGTTGCTACAGTCAACATCTCCCGTCGCCAATTTTTAGCAGGTTTGAAAAATCTACCACATAAATTATTAAATTATTAGAGGCATTTAGATATTTAGAGGCAATGCATGAAGTGGCATCAATGTTTAAAGTACACCCATCGCCTATATACAGTGGAGGCAGCCATTTTGTGGCTGAACCAATGTTTCAGATTTTGGTGATAGCTAGAATCTGATAGGTTGCTATAGGCAACACCTCCCATTTTCATTTTGGAAGGTTTGCTATGTCTAAGGTTTCAGCAAACACATATAAGACACGGTCTTATCTGAAGAGAAAATGGTCAGAGGAAATACAGAAAACATGTCTGCACACATTTTCATACCAACGTATTTCTTTATAAGTCCGTTACATAAATCATATAAGAAAGCTGGCTGCTGTTAAATACTGTTGCTTTGTGATAAGATGAAAAAAAAATGTATTTTCCATTATATTAATTTCCTCCATCAACCCACAGATCGTCAAACATCACAGCATTTCAGTATTACTTCAAGTAAAGGACATAGAATACGAAAAGTTTTTTCTCAGAGACAATGCTCCTCAGTAAATCCTCAAATAGTCAATAAGGCAACAAATAAGTATGGGTTTGGGTGTATGACTGAGCGGATTGCACCGGGGGTGTGGCCTAAGTTGTTCTAATTTTATCATTATCAATCCTGGGAGATATGAGAAACAGTGTAGAGCTAAGCCAAACATTATCTTGGAATCTGAAGATTTTGGTCAATTCGGGACTACCAAACTAAAATTCTTTGAACAACAATTCTGTAAAAAAAAACAAAAACGACAGATTGAACACATTTGCAATATAAATATGTATTTTAAGGGGGTAGGAGATGTCATCTCAAGGGTAGGATGTCAACCCAACACATTAGGATCACATCCAGTCCTTCAACCTCTTCCTTCAGGTATGTGACCAGGGGATTGTTACCTCTTTATGTCTCAAAACAATTTCATACAACTCTTTTTCTTTTTTTTAACCCTGAAATAAGAGAGTTGGGGAATTGTTTTGGAGAAAAAGTATGTATATAATAAATATTTCCACACAGAAAACAGCAAGAGATTCAACTCATTTCTATTTCAGTCATTGCAGCATAAACATCTGCTACATGTTCAGTGTTTTTTTCTCAGAAATTTTAAAACTGATGAGACAACTGTTTGAGTTGGATGTTTCAACTTCTTTTTATATCAAGGTGGATTTGACATCAGAAACTTGACAGGAGACTCACATCACTAAGTTGTGCTTCTGGGGCACCCTGCTCCTTCCACTATATAACTCTCAGTTTCTGCTACATTAATTCAGCTCCTCACATCATGTCGCTGCCCCATCACATGCAGCCCTGTCCTCACTAACACATCACTCATATCCTGATATACTCTGTACTGCTGGGGACCCTGCTCCTCCCACTATATAACTCTCAGTCTGTGGCTTCCTGCTGCCTCCATTCCCCTCCTCACATCATGTCACTGCCCCTGTCACATGCTGCCCTGTCCTCACTAACACAATTACATCAGATAGGACCCTACCTCAGCTCACTCCTGAAATACACTGTGCTGCTGTGAGCATTCTGATAATGATGATGGTGATGACGATGATGATGATATCTTAGCGAGAAGGGGAGAGTGGTGTGATGTTCTTTATAATACAGATGTGACACAGAAAAACTACCAGGCTGGTATAAAATAGGAGGGATCCTGAGTCTGGGGTGCAATGAAGCAAGCAGCCCTTTGTATTTCTTGTAACATTAACACACCACACTTGCAATAAATCACTGCACACTGCGTGAGGCAGGAGACCATAGGAAAGTACACAAAATAAATTTCACCTCATACATTTTACCCATTAAAAATCAAATAGGAATCTCTTTTTCTCCATCGTCCAAATGGAAGTGTTAACTAAGTAATACAAATAGACGACCGCAACACCATGTCTCAACACAAATGACACTTACGACAGCCTGCGACTTGAGAGGCGCAACGCTGCACGACCAGTCCTAGGAGGAGAGGGTGCCGCTCCCACCTCCCGCCTGCTGTGGTAAGCAGCAGCTTTGTTCAGAACGGGCACTCAGAGAATAGGCAAACAGAGGGGGGTTTCCTAGTGCATGGAAACCCCCCCTCCAAGCCTGGGGCACTGTATAATTGAGGTGACTGTACCCTGCTCCCGCTTCACACGGCTCTGCTTGAAAAGGGAGAGCTGCGTGCACCTAACAGCAGTGCAATCAGCATTGCCCATGTATATTATAGGGATAGGAAGAGTTGGAGAGCAGCCAAGCACTGTCTAATATTATAGCTACACCTCCATGATGCATGCTGCTCACGCGTACTGGCGGCGTTATGTGGAAACACGCCACTACAAATCCTGCGTTTGCCCAGCAGAGGTTAAGGGAGAAGGCGCCCAATCTGAAAATGAAGTATTTTTTCAGCCCGGACGGGCTGGCGGAACCCTCCTGCCGCACCTACCGAGCCTACCTTGTTCCGCCGGCTCTGGTTACGCCTCTTTTTAACCCTGTATGTGCGGGTTGACTCTTCAGATAAAACATATAGGCAGCCATACCTTATAGTACATTGCTTACAGTAAATACACCATTTGGGTCTCCGAGTGAATGTAGACCGCTGCTTTTAAGCCAATAATTTACATACTAAAACACCTTGGACATGCCTGTGCTTCTGCCAGAAAAATCCATCATGTAACGCGACCTCCCCGGTAACAGACAAACGCAGCTAGAAAGATAAAATTTGATGCACTTTATTCCAAATGCATTAAGGAACCTTATCTCGCTCCCTATTACAGACTGATAAGAAAACACCAGGCACGATAGAAAGAGGTAGCTTAGGCTTTCAGAAACTCATTTTATAATCAATAATATTTTCTGTATTACTTACCATGATAATGCGCTGGAACGTGAGAGTAAAACCTAAACTAAATAACTAAAGCTAAACAAGATAAACCAAGTTAAAGCAGTGTGTAGGAGTTAGATGTCTACAAGTATATAATTCTGACTCATAAATAATTCAGTTTAAATATGTTTTTAAAGAACACATGATACATATTTAACTCCCCATTTTCTATATTTTACAGTTATTCCTATATAATACACAAGTGACATTAATATCATACTTGCCTATTCTCCCGGAATATTCAGGAGGTTCTAGAATTTCGGGAAGAATAGGAATAGGAATAGGCATCCTCTTGGACTGTGATGGAGGTGACGTGATTTTGTGTAATTAAGCCCTGCCCCCTGCTACGAAATTACATGATTTGCATCATTAAGCCCACGCCCCCTCCTACCCCCCCGTCACATGACTTCTCCCCCGGGTTCTCCCGGAGAAGTTTGAAAAGTCGGCAAGTATGATTAATATATGTACACGTCCCAATTTTCAAAAGAGATGCAGCTTTTTTAATATTGGTATATGTGTGGAATGGGGGAGTGGTCTAATGAGTCCCAATTTTCGGGGATATTGTCAGGTATGATATCTGTATAAATAGTGAGTTTACACTTCCCTGTTCTGACAAAAAGAGGTGTAAGTACAAGTCTGCATTGGCGCACCTCAGGGGCAAACGCAGGATTTGTAGAGGGGGGTTTCCACACCATGCCCCCAGCGGACGTGACCAGCATGCATGGGGGCGTGGCTATAATATTAGACAGTGCTTGGCTGCTCTCCAACTCTTCCTATCCCCATAATATACATGGGCAATGCTGCGTGCACTACTGTTAGGTGCACGCAGCTCTCCTTTTTCAAGCAGAGCTGTGTGAAGCAGGAGCAGGGTCCAGCCACCTCAATTATACAGTGCCCCAGGCTTGGAGGGGGGTTTCCAGGCACTAAAAAGACCCCCCTCGGTTTGCCTATGCACCTGTGTGTGGTCCCTTTGCGGTGAGAATTTGCGCAATTCACGTTATGCAAACAGGCTTAAATGCAATGTGTATATATTAAGGAATACTACATAAATGTACCTGTAATACGCACTGTTGGTATAGATGCCGGTTTAATAATGAAATGCTATAGACATTTTACAAAGGATAAAATTGTTGCGTTTCATTTCTTTAAGGTTCTCTTATTGCTGAAATGATCATGCGATACTTCCATATTGCCATAAAAATGTCTAATAGGATTCCATTTTTTTTTTTTTTCATTTAAGACATCCTGGCTGCTTCTTTAATTGTAATTGTTTATTACATTTTTCAAGAGCTGGCCTCTTAATCAGTAGAAATAAGAGTTCTCCCAGGAACTCATTTTAGTCGTTACAGTTTATAGAAACACTTTCTTTTGCAATGAAATACCTGATTCATGGAGTGGAAAACAGATTCGCAATTTGCATTTTTCATTTAATATATCTTGAATGAACAACACTTCAGCAGACTGTTTTTTAAGAAACAATTCATCCGTTTTAAAAATTAATATTTTGCTTACAGTCTCATCGATGCACAGGCTGTCTTGTATCACAGAGAGCCGTGCGACTGTTTAAGTGGCTGGATAAGGCTGAGGTAGCCAAACTGAGGCTCCTCATGTTGTTGTCAGGGTACTTCTGTCACCGACACAGTGGAGGCAGCCATTTTTGTGAGCTGAACCAATATTCGTCAGCACGGTATCACAGAGACGCTGCTTCTTGTGGTAGATTTACTAAAACTTCTAAAAAAGCAACCAACCATATTCTAGTTATCATTTATCTAGTACATTCTAGAACATGATAGCTAGAATCTGATTGGTTGCTATGGGCAACCCCTCCACTTTTCCTTTATAGAAGTTTTAGTAAATCTGCCCTCTTGTGTAATATTTAGCAGGATTGTCTGTTAATCACTGGTTCCTAGTGGCTGCCTTCTCATGACTATTGCTCCAGCTCACAAAATGGCCGCCTCTACTTGTAGGTGACAGGTGCTGTTGTAACGTCAGGTCCCTGTAAGGCCTAGCACCCATGGACAAAAAATACATATCCCTTGCGCAGTCCCAAACATGGAGACAGGCCAGGGACAATGGGAAATTGTACTAAAAGCTACTACTAGATAGGTCAAACCCCCTGCACTTCAGTACTGATGACAGTCACATGCAGGTCAAATCTATTGCTCGGCCCAAACACCATGTGACAGGATCTTTTTCCAATTATCCCCTAAATGCTGATGGCCAAATTAGACGTATCCAGCCATTCAGGGCCTGATTCATAAAGGAACGCAAGTCCAGTTGTGTGCTGTATTTTACGTAAAATTGCTCCGTGCCTGCTAGAGAAATGGACTATACGTCATACTTGCCAACTCTCCCGGAATGTCCGGGAGACTCCCGAAATCCGAGTCGGACTTCCGGACTCTCGGTAGAGCAGGCAAGTCTCCCGCATCCCGCAATTACCTGGTCAAAATAATTAGTGGTGGATCGTGTCACTTTGGCCCCGACCCCCGCGTCAAAAGAGCATTTGCGTTGTGGGGGTGGGGCCAAAATGACGCAAATTCACCGTGCCCCGCCACCTCCCGCCCTCTAGTCACACCCCCTATCTGGGATCTCCCGGACTTCAATGCCTAAAAGTAGGCAAGTCTGCTATACGTCAGTGAACGCAAGTGTATGCAATTCAGCTTTGAACGTGAAGGATATTTCTAACAGTCTACAATTTCAAGGGCAGAATGGGGGAAGGAAGGGACAGTGTACAGTGAGGTCGACCACCAGGGCCGGATTAAGGGAATGGAGGCCCCTGGGCTAAGGGCGCCTCCATTCCCCCGTGAGGCCCCCAATGTGAGTCACCCGCCGCCCCCCCCGTACCCCGTGAGGGCCCCCCCTTACCCAAGCGCTTACCTCTCACTGTAGTTCTCCGTCCCCGGTGCGCTGTAAGCTCCTTACTGATGAGATCTCGCGAGAGTTCACTCGCGAGATCTCCTCAGTAAGCAGATTACTGAGCGCCGGGGACGGAGGACTACAGTGACAGTGCTCAGCAGCATTGATCGGGCTGGGAGCGCCCCCGCCCCCGGACCGATCAATAATGCTGCTGAGGACTTTGAAGGGCCCCCTGGATGCCCGAGGCCCCTGGGCTATAGCCCAGTTAGACCTCGGGTTAATCCGGCCCTGTCGACCACACACACATCTGTCCGATTCACTCTCTGGGTATCTCTCAGGTACGTGATTTTCAGCCGTATCACTTGCACCAGCTGCAGAGCAGATGTCAGTACAGAATGACTGCGATGACGGATGTAACTGTAAAAATGTATTTTATGCACAGTAAGCATTAATAACATCATGATACATATATCAAATGTTTTTTGATTCATTATGTTACTAACAGGTGTCAATGTATTTAATCATTTTATTTTTTTTCTGTGCGTTTTGTTGGAACTTTATAAATACATATGCATTGCGCATTTCTTGCAGTGTGTCGTGTTTGTCTGCATATGGCAAGTGCCGTATAGGCAGAGCGTACTTAGACCCGTATTCAACTACAAACACTTCTTTAGATCCTCTTCTGGTTGAATACGGGCGCACCTGCTTGCATTCTCTGTCCGTATTATAAAAAAGCAGATTGCGTTCACTTTGCGTTCCTTAATGAATCAGAACCTTCAGTCCCTCAGTGTCAATTAGTCATATCACATGGGAGAATGAGAAATAAAACTGCTTGGCGCCATTTTTGACTGAATTTCATTACAACTTTGACTGGATTTGAAGCGTACTGGTCAAATAGTTGCAACAATGGCAAACTGAGGCAATATTGGTGTTTGTGCCCAGATGCCTCTGCATTGCCTATGGTGAAGAACCAATGAAATGGTCTCAAATTTGTTCAGAGTTTTGCCACTGGATCTTTATCTTAAATAACTGGATTTCCAGGAGCTTAGACCCTTAACACACCAAGTTGTTTGGCGTTATGCATAGAGTAGGACTTATAGCTGCATTTAGCTTACAAGAGTTGCAAGAGCTGGTTGGAAGACTCCATACTGGTTTTATTCCCTATGCATTGAGTGACCTGGAAATTATAAACTGATATAAATGACATACGCAATAAAAAAATTAAAAATAATAATAAAATGGGCAGTCTGATTGGTTCATTTCATGCCCCCTAGCCAACCAGCTGCAAAGTATGCTAATAGGAGAAATCAATTGTGTGGGGTTGCACTGATCAGCAGATTCTCAGCGTCGCTGATCAGAGTCACAATCACATGTCTCCATTTTATGCCTCTAAGTTCTGGGAGTTCTAACTGTGACATATTTATGCACTTATACAGTGTTCATTGTGTTGATTAATTACTCTTTTCTCTCTCTCTGCTCCTGAACTATTTTTGTCTGCACGTAGTCTCTATCTACCAGTATAATGTGACTGGTAAATACACAATAAATTGCATTGAAATGTTTCTTTATAGGTCTGATTGCTCACGTATCAGACTGAAAAACATCAATGCTTCCTTGTCAGAACAGATTCAATTTACTAAAAGCAATGCATAAGTGTAAAACTGGTAAGTGTTAGAACAGCTTGTAACTGGGATGTGTCTGAGATTTGTTACTGTGTATTCTGAGTGCATTTAAAATGTCTCATCTAAGCTTTCTTACTGCAACATGTTAATTACTGTGCATACATTGAATTAGGAAGTCTTCTAGATGTGAACCGTTCAGTGTTTAATCACTGGGGACTCGTTGCTTACAGAATAATTTACCTCCCCGTGTGTTTTTGATTCTTTTGTTATTTAGAATAGATGATGTAGTTTTTTCGGATATACAAGACTCATGAAATAAACCTCCAAAATCTTGCACATCTACCAGTGGCGGATCTAGAAGCGGTGGGGCGAATGGGGCAATTGCCCCTTGCAGTTCCCTCCTCTTCTCCTGCCCCATGCATTTCTCTACTCTTCTCCTGCCTCTTGCAGTTCCCTCCTCTTCTCCTGCCCCTTGCAGTTCCCTCTTCTTCTCCTGCCCCTTGCATTTCTCTACTCTTCTCCTGCCTCTTGCAGTTATCTCCTCTTCTCCTGTCTCTTGCAGTTCCCTCCTATTCTCCTGCCCCATGCAGTTCTCTCTTCTCCTGCCTCTTGCAGTTCTCTGCTCTTCTCCTGCCCCTTGCATTTCTCTACTCTTCTCCTGCCTCTTGCAGTTCCCTCTTCTTCTCCTGCCCCTTGCATTTCTCTACTCTTCTCCTGCCTCTTGCAGTTCTCTCCTCTTCTCCTGCCCCTTGCAGTTATCTCTTCTCCTCCTGCCCCTTGCAGTTCTCTCCTCTTCTCCTGCCCCTTGCAGTTCCCTCCTCTTCTCCTGCCTCTTGCAGTTACCTCATCTTCTCCTGCCCCTTGCATTTCTCTACTCTTCTCCTGCCTCTTGCAGTTCCCTCCTCTTCTCCTGCCCCTTGCAGTTCCCTCCTCTTCTCCTGCCCCTTGCATTTCTCTACTCTTCTCCTGCCTCTTGCAGTTCTCTCCTCTTCTCCTGCCTCTTGCAGTTCTCTCCTCTTCTCCTGCCCCTTGCAGTTCTCTACTCTCCTCCTGCCCCTTGCATTTCTCTACTCTTCTCCTGCCTCTTGCAGTTCCCTCCTCTTCTCCTGCCCCTTGCAGTTCCCTCCTCTTCTCCTGCCCCTTGCAGTTCTCTACTCTTCTCCTGCCTCTTGCAGTTCCCTCCTCTTCTCCTGCCCCTTGCAGTTCCCTCCTCTTCTCCTGCCCCTTGCAGTTCTCTACTCTTCTCCTGCCTCTTGCAGTTCCCTCCTCTTCTCCTGCCCCTTGCAGTTCCCTCCTCTTCTCCTGCCCCTTGCATTTCTCTACTCTTCTCCTGCCTCTTGCAGTTCCCTCTTCTTCTCCTGCCCCTTGCATTTCTCTCCTCTTCTGTCCCTTGCAGTTATCTCCTCTAATCCTGCATGTAGTTACTCATCTCCTCCCCCTTCAGTTCTCTCTTCCCTTTCTCCTCCTGGCAGGTCCTTCCCTTTGCAATCAAGCTCTATAAAGCAGTGTTGCAGAATCATTACCTTATGTGACAACTATAATGGTAAAAAACACGAACAGCTCTGCAATATCCAGTAACACAGTGGTAATAAAACAAACTGCAAAATCACCTGACTGCCATTTGCCACTATTTTTCATCACTGGGTCAGGAGCCATCATCCCGCTCGTCAACCTTTTTATACTCTCTTGAACTTTACCTTGTTTATATTAGTTAACATAGGGAATTTAATGAATCATACAGAGAAAAACCACATTATAAAAAAATATGGTTCTAGGATTCTTCACTTACTTACTTTTACCCAATTTATTAGAACCTATATTCAGCATTGACAGATGTAAGCAACACCTGCCATCTACTATTAGATGCAGGTTACACCGAATCCATCAGTGCTGAAAGGCAGCGAAGATCTGAGACAGGTCTCCCTTACAGCAGCATGTTGACAGCTCTGGACATTGTACTGCCATGTAGAGCTGTCGCTTACAAACAGTAGTCTAATACAGAGCCCACCCACCACTGATGTAACTTATCATTAAAATAAAGTTCACATATAATTCCCATTGTATAACTTCAACCTATGTTTAGAGCTTGCCTTTTGTTGCTCTTGGTTTAGAATGCCGGAAAATCTACTGACATCATAATGACAGGATAAAGGTGTTTTCTGATTCATTAAGGCAAGCAGATGCAAAAAAAATGGTGCAAATGTGCACCTTGGCAAAACCATGTTGCATTGGAGGGGGATGTAAATTTAAATTGTTGGTCATATTTATATATGGGGTATGGCATGGCTTAGATCAACTTTAAATTTCAGTGTAAAAATAAAGCTATCAAGGATTTGTGTGCTACATGAAAAAGCAGCCAGTGTTTTCCTTACTTATAGAATAAAAAAAACTAATTTGAACACCCCCCCCCCCCTTGCATTGTAACATGGTTTGTCCAATAGCAAATTTACTCCTATTTTTTGCATTGCTTTCCTCAATGAATCAGGCCCAGAGAGAGCTAGAGATACCCATTCCTGGTCCGATATTGTTCAACTTCCTTTCTATTAGTAAGTGACACTGATTTGTTTAAACACAAATAACCACATTACAATGTATTGGTAACATTTATTGCAGATCTTTTTCTTTCTTCTACTAATGCAATTCATTCTTGGCACATGGACTAAACCACTATCTTGTCCTTAATGAGTTTACAACTAGTGCTCTGCAGGCTGTGGTAGTCCATTAAAAGGGTTGTCTGCTCAGAGCCAATCCATCCCTTTAATTACGACTCAATCAACTTCAAGTGACAATCAGATCCACCAGTAATCTCCCAAGGCAAAGTACCTGCTTAATTCTTTTGACACAACGCAAACATAGGAGAAATACTTTATTTCCCTAGGATCACTTAAAGCATCTGAGCTTAACAAGAGATAGAAGACCACACAAGATTGACAACATTTATGGTACGGTTGCTGCATCTTATAGGAGTAACTCCTAAATGACTTCAAATGTCCTAACTGTGACTTGTGCCAAACTCCTGGTTTCTTTTTGAAAAGGAAACACTTTAAAACTCATAATACGGTCCACTCCAACTTTCGGAGAATGGACGATCTATCATCTGGTTTTGCTAAACTCCTAAGAAAGAAAAACAAAATTGAAGTTACTGAGTCTTGTAAAATTACACTTATTCTCCAAAGAATGCACATTCCTACAATGTAAGCTGATCCCTAGACTCGTGACCTTTTAAAACACTGTTTCCTTCTTGTAAATATTCCCTTGATAACCCTATTTGGAAAAGGCTTAAGTGGTTAATACTTATACAATGATATACAATGAAGGTCCAATTGCTGCATTGATTAGAGAATATTTCCCTGTTTCTATATTGTCATCTTCGCTGTCTTACACTCAGTGACCGTTTTACAGAATTAGAAAACCTGGCTGCACTAAATAATTTATTGGACTGAGTTCTCAGGAATATCACCTTTCAATAATAAATGTACTATGTAAGTATTGGACTGTAGAATCTTTAAACAGTTCGAGATTACTGGATCTTTTCTTACATCATTATCCCTGGACAGCTGAATGCCACACCAATGTCTTGGGACCATAAAGGCATAACTATTTTTTGGTTGCTGGCATTGGTAGAAACATGACCACCGGTGAAATACAGTTACAAGACTTTCTCCGTCCGCTTGGTTTGTGAATGCAGATGTGCCAACTTTCAACATTCACTGGTCAGCATTTTATCCCATAACGTATTCTACAAGATGACAGCTTATTAAATCCTCTGGAGATGTCACTTCAGGAGTCAAGCAGTAAATTTGCTGTGAAATGACAGACATCCCAGTGGTATTTCCCTTAATATATCTGATACATATTAATATATACAAATCTTATTCATACAAAAATGATACAATTTGCATGTGTTCAATGGCATTCCATTTAAAAAGTATTTCTGTAAAATTGGATAGTATTACTAAGAGAGCTTTATAAAAGAAGAGAGGGAGAAATTGAGAGTGAGAGAGAGAGAGAGAGGGGGAGAGAGGAGAGAGGAGAGAGAGAGAGGGGGAGCGAGGAGAGAGAAAAAGAGAAAGAAAGAAATAGTGTGTGAGAGATAATTTTCTATAAAATTCATAAATCATTGTAAAGTGAATAATAAAGAATACATTATTTGAAAATAAACCCTGGTAGTAAAATAAGTATAGTTATAAATAATTTCCTATACTTTAAAGTTAATGTGCCCCGCCTCCTATTTGGAGCCCTGGGGGCTTCTATATGCAGCCATTTTTCCTGGGGAGGGTAAATGGGTAAATGTATCAATCTGCGCATTCTGCAAGCCGCTGATTATCAGCGACTTTTCAGGGCAGATTTAAAGCGGCAATGTCTTTACAGGCAAGTTTTACCTGTAAAGACATTGCTGTTCTAAATCTGCCCCGCAGGGTCGCCGAATATCATCAACTTGCAGAATGCGCAGATTGATACATTTACCCCCGGGGCTCTGTTAGTTCTCTAATATATAAACGGCAAATACATTAAGCTCACTTGCTTTAAATAGTGATTGAGTGGGTGTGTCAGCGGGAGAACCAATCGCAAGCAGCAGTTTCTTGATCGCTGCTTGTGATTGGTCCTTCAACTCACACCTCATTGGCTGGCCTGTGAGAGAAACAGGGGAGCCCCAGAACAAAAATGCTGCACAGAGCAGTCCCCAGGGTCATCAGATGACAAACGTGGGGGCAGGGCAGGGGCTGGCTGGCAATTTGTAGCCCAGTGGGGGAGGGGTGTGGGGGTTTTAACCTCGACTAAGCAGTCTATTAGGAATGTTTTAAAGGAAAAAAAATGCAGGTAGCCCAGTGAACCAGCCCAATGTAGCCCACTATGGGACCAGACTGAGGCACAGATGCCCCAACCCCTTAGCCCAGCCAGCTCCTGGGGCAGTGATGCGGGTCCAATCAGAGCGGCCGGGTAGCATCCCCTGCCTCTATATCGGCCAACAGGCACATGTACATAGTGTGTGGCCCTAGGCAGCCCGCTCCTTCTAAGAATGAAAGAGGGGATTGACACTAATTTGCCCCCCCCCCCCCATAAAAAAGAGGCTAGATCCACCCCAGGCTGTGAGCAGGAAAACCCCAAATAGTATATTATTTTCTTAGGTATTAGTGCAGCTTTAAGCACAATTATCATCGGACAATTCTGCCTTATTGTGGTTTTTCAACACAAGTCCTTGTAAAAGTAGGATTTCCACACTTGCCGTTCCAGTATTAAAAAAGTGCATATCGCTTTAAATATGCCCCTTAGCCATTACACAGGCACTACACACATATTTATGAATCAAGTATTCTGGATAAAATCCCTGCACAAGTGAAAGGACTCTGAGACACTGATCAATGACTCCAGTTTAGAGGTATGCTACCAGTGGAGGCCTTGACAACATCTTTGAAGCAAATACAGATTAAAAGATCTTTACTTGCAGAACATACCAACTGGATTTCTCGTGCTGTCAGGGACCACTTGCACAGAATAGAGGCTAGTAATAGTTGCCCTGACACTATGGCAGGGTCATGCTGCCCTGTATGTATTATGCCCTCATTGACATGACAGGTCTAGAAGAAGCAAGTTTGCAATGCATCTCTGCAAAATGATTTTATTCTCAGCCATAAGAACACAGTTTAAAGGTTCCTAAAAAAATATATTGAGAAATACATTTTAACAGACATAACACTTTTTTTTAATACACCGCTTATTAATATACATCAAAAAACCCACAAACGCTTCGCACATATATTTTACAAATGTGAATCAAACTCATGCAAACTAAATTAGTCAGCAATATCTGCTCAATGACCATCTGTGGAACGGTCCAGCTAGCCAAACTTTCATTTCCTCTCCCCTTTTACTTGACCTAGCACAACACTACAGCCACAAATATTTAAACATCTCAGCAAACCGCATTGTGAAATCATAGATGTGCAATAAATCTCAGTAGAACTAGATGTTTGTGTTAGCACTAAGGCCTCAATTTACTATTCAATCCATATCTGGGGAAATAAATTTCTAAAAAAAAAAATGCTGTATTTCCCAATTATAGGCTACGGAGATGTGTGGAACGTTGAACGATCATATTTCAGGAACCATCACAGATGACACTGTGCAGCAATTTTGTTTAATGCACTCTGTGCTCTGCCTGTGCATTCTGCAAAAATCACACACATGCAAAACTAATTTAAGAGCAGAAAAATGCATTTACCTAGCATTGTCGTGCCTCCAAGTTTGCATTAATCATCTTACAGTGGTGTGAAATTTCATTGAGCTGGGGTTATTGTGATTGCAAATTGCTCAGAATATGCAGGAATATTTATAATGATGTCAAGGGGGAAAAAAAATAGAGAGGTTATGGGAAGGTGCATCCTGGAGACTGGGTAGGACTGTACTGCGAATATTCACGAGCAAAGTGAACTGTGGATTTGTTTTCAGGCTTCACAATTGCATCTAGTGCTTTTACATTTAACTTCATTGTGCAAGGCATAGATAGTGAGTTCAATTTTGCAGCATCAAATGAGAAAACTCATTTTTCACTGGAAGCAGAGAGGAAAAGATATGGTGCATCTGTTTACTAAATAGTTACAAACAAATAGAAAATTAACATGGAAAACACATAATATGATTAGAGGTCAATGCACAGGAGGAACAAAGAAACTGATCTGGATTCAACATATGGCTGCAAGCTGGATCTAAAGGATTGCACATTACATAAATCCCTCACACTTTTCAGCCTCCCTCACCTTCTGCCTGAATTCTGATTCCTCTGTGTTCATCTCTGCTAAATCACACTTCGCTTTCATAGAAGACTGTACACTCTGCTGATTCCTAACACCAAAAATCCCATTCCTAACGGTTAACCCATTCCGTGATACGTTTGGTGTGTGAGGAGCTGTGCATCCTGCTGAAGAAGGCTCTGCTACCCAAAGGGTTAAATTTCCTGCTCTGCATTTAAAGAACAAACCCCTTTAAAGTCACCTTTTAATACGAAGGAAAAAAAAAAAAGCCATCAAAGTAAATATTGGCACATCATTTAATTGAGCATGTCCAACGGCATATGCATATTTATGCAACGACGTGCTTAATCGTTTGAAATAACCCAAAAACAAAACCATACCTAGGTCCCAATGGCGAGCAGCATTGTAATTACATTCACATTGCTTGTGGCAAAAAGCTGAATAGATCAAAGTACCTGGGAGGATGGATAAACACATTTGCGTCTATTTTTATGAGAAGTGAAAGGACAAGACTGCAACATCAGGAGAAGAGGGACCAGAGATTACAAAGTATCAATTGATAATTCCAAGTGTTAATGCAGGAAAGTTTGAGGGGGGGGGGGGGGGGGACACACAAACATTCATCTATAAGCAGAAATGGCCAGTGCAGAGGCATTCGGGACTACAACAGCTTGCCAGCACCATATGTGAACACCATTCATTAAGATAAGACATCAGCAAGGTTTAGCCTATAATCTCCGTCTACTAATGACTCAAAGTAGGGTAAGAGATGTGTTTGCATTGAAAGAAAATGACTCATATAACAATGCTCATATGTAGTGTCATTATGCATTGTTTTATTAAACTAGAAAAACATACTATATATATATATATATATATATATATATATATATATATATATATAGACATTTACAGTACAGATATATAGACATAACCCCTAATTTTGCTATACATGAACCGTATAGCGGAATATTTAGAAAATACATATCCTTGATCTGATGTAATGCTATATATTTAGTTACAGTATGATGATCAGTTAAGCAAACATCAAGAGCCTGGTTGTTGACACATAATTAATGTATGTATGATAAAATGCTGGCAATAAGCTGCACAAATGAACATGCAACATTGAGATAATTATTTAATACCACCAACAGTTACTTGTCAACAGTGTATATATGTACAGTATACATACAGTATGCTTATTGGTTTAGGAAGTGTAAGATTTTAATTTGTAAATGTAACACAGATAGACCAGTGAATGCTTCCTCTACCTGGTATAAGGGGAGCAGTTATAAGCTCCTCAGCACTGTTAAATCCAGCAAGCTAATGATCATAGTATTACAGTGTGTTGTCTCATTAAGGCTGAGGAAGATGCAAAGACCAGCTCAGTATAGGAAGGTCTAAACACAATTAACAGACAGTAGCAAGTGTGAGTGTTGCTTGCACAAGGGTGGGTAAATGAGTTTGTGCGTGGCAGTGACAAGACCATCACACAAAAGTGTGTTTATCACAACAGAGATTCCAATGTCCAAGGCATCAAGCAGCACAACAGTCTAATTCAAGGAGGGACCGTCCCAGCCACTGTTAACACTACAAGAGAACAAGTCAGCCATGCACAACAGTTGTGTATTTGGAAAGCTGAAATCTCTTTATGTGGATGAAGTCTGGTGACATTTGGCAGAAAGAGAAGAGTCACCAGCTGAGTGCTGGCCAAGGTCTGCAATTACACAAACATCTTTGCAACACCATGCATGATAATGTGATTTTTTTTGGGGGGGGGGAGCTAGAGAGGGGGGGCTGTAAGGATAGTGGGGTCTAGGGGCAATAAGAAACTAACACACCAGTGATTTGCATTGGATTGTGTTGGTGTTGTCTCAGCAATCATTTAACCCTTTTAAGCAACAGAGATATAAGCAATACTAGTAAACAACATACTGGATGGAGCCATGAAGTCATTAACCCTTGCTAGCCATGGGCACAGCAGTGCATATTAAGCAGCATATCTGAGTCCTCATCATTTAGGCTTTGAGGGTAGCACTGTATCGCCCCTTTCTCTGCAAATCTGAAGTAATACCCCCCTGAGCTGAGTATTAGTTACATCAACTTACACTCTCCCAAAGCAGAGCTTTCTCTTCCACACAGCTCCCCCTAACCCTCATGCACAGACATGTCCATAAACAAACCTGAGGCATCCACTGGCTCAACAGCCCAGATAGGAAAAAAAAAAAAAGTAGTAGTAGTACTGCGAGTGAAGAAGCAGCTCTGGTGCAGACACAGACCCCCAAATCTCCGAACGTTGCGCGCAATGAAAGCGCAAAAGCGCAAAACAGCGCGCACACACATTTCCTTTCTTGTTTTATCCTGTACAGAAGTGCAAAGTAGTACTGAATATACTAAGAAGGGACACAAGTAATGACAAGACAGCATGACATCCCTGGGATCTCCTACCTAAGTATGGCTGTGTCCCCTTGCTTGACGACGACCAGGTAGTTGTCCGCCGGCCTGGGGTAGTCCATGTTCTGTCCAGCGGGCAGGCAGGAGGGCAGCAGGCAGCACACACTGAGGATGACAGCGGCCAGCCACTGGTTTGTGCAGCAAGCAGCACCCTGCACCAACATCATCATGTCCATCACTGCTGGGGCTGCCCCTGTCAGCCTGGGATCCCTGGCAGAGCGCAGGAGGAGGAGTGCAGGAGAAGGCGCTGCTGCTGGAGAATGAGCAGGCAAGGCAGCTGCGGCAGCGCACGGCCCCCAGGCTCTCAGCCGGTTGCCATGCGGCCGTTTCCTTAGCAACCACAGCCAGGGAGTGCTGCTGCTGCTGGTGGTGATGGTGATGGTGATGGAGCAGAGAGATAGTGCAACACCCAGCACCCTTACTCACACTCACACAGGCAACCCCCCCTTGACCCCCTTCACCCCCCTCTCTACATGGACTGTTTCTGTTATTGGCAGCTAGGGCACAGCTCAGCAAGGGTTAAGTCAGGGGGATTTATCTAGGAAAGGGTTAATTACAGACAGAACAGTGAGACAACTTTTAATTAGTGAGACACAGTGAATTATTAACAGAGGGAATTTATCCTCCTCTATATAACTCCCTATCCCTCACTCTCTCTACACCTTCTCTTTTTCTTTCTTGCACTCTCTTTGTTTCTTTCTCTCTCTCACTCTCTCTTTCCCAACCTCTACCCCTTCTCTCTTATCTCTGTCTTTCTCTCTTTTCCTCTATTCCTTCCTACCCTACTCCCTCTCTTACTGTCTCGTTCTGTCTCTAGATCATTTTACCCCTCTGTCCTATCCTCTAATTACAACCTCTGCTCTGTGCCTCTCTATCCTGCTCTCCTACTAAATATCATCAGAACTCTCTACTCTCTCTCTCTCTCTCTCTCTCTCTCTCTCTCTCTCTCTCTCTCTCTCCACATATCCCCCATCTATCTCTCATCCCACTCGCTCCCTCCCTAAATATCCTCACATCCCCTTCTATTCCTCTTATCCCACATTCTCTCCCTCTCTCTCTCTCTCTCACACACACACACACACTCTCTCTCTCTTTCTCCCTCTCTCTCTATCTCTCTCACTCTTATACTCTCTCCACATATCCCTCATCTATCTCTCATCCCACTCACTCCTTCCCTAAATATCCCCATATCTATTTCTAGTGCTCTTTTCTCTCATTCCACATTCTCTATCTCTCTATCTCTCTATCTCTCTCTCTCTATCTCTCTCTCTTTCTCATACTTTCTCTCTCCTCATATATCCCATCTATCTCTCATCCCACTCGCTGCAGCCCCCCTCCCCAAATATCTTCATACCCCCCTGCTATTTCTCTTTTCTCTCATCCCATAATTCATTCTCTCTCTCTCTCATACACACTCTCTATCAAACTCCCTCATACTCTCTCTCTCTTCATACTCTCTCTCATACACACTCTCTGTCAGTCTCCCTCATACTCTCTCTCTCTTCATACTCTCTCTCTCATACACACTCTCTGTCAGTCTCCCTCATACACTCTCTCTCTCTTCATACTCTCTCTCTCTCTCATACACACTCTCTGTCAGTCTCCCTCATACACTCTCTCTCTTCATACTCTCTCTCTCTCTCTCTCTCTCTCTCTCTCATACACACTCTCTGTCAGTCTCCCTCATACTCTCTCTCTCTTCATACTCTCTCTCTCATACACACTCTCTGTCAGTCTCCCTCATACACTCTCTCTCTCTTCATACTCTCTCTCTCTCTCTCTCTCTCATACACACTCTCTGTCAGTCTCCCTCATACACTCTCTCTCTCTCTTCATACTTTTTCTCTCTCTCTCTCTCATACACACTCTCTGTCAGTCTCCCTCATACACTCTCTCTCTCTTCATACTCTCTCTCTCTCATACACACTCTCTCTCAGTCTCCCTCATACACTCTCTCTCTCTTCATACTCTCTCTCTCTCTCATACACACTCTCTGTCAGTCTCCCTCATACACTCTCTCTCTCTTCATACTCTCTCTCTCTCTCTCTCTCTCTCTCATACACACTCTCTGTCAGTCTCCCTCATACACTCTCTCTCTCTTCATACTTTTTCTCTCTCTCTCTCTCTCATACACACTCTCTGTCAGTCTCCCTCATACACTCTCTCTCTCTTCATACTCTCTCTCTCTCTCTCTCATACACACTCTCTCTCAGTCTCCCTCATACACTCTCTCTCTCTTCATACTCTCTCTCTCTCTCATACACACTCTCTTTCTCTCTTTCATACTTTCTCTCTCTATTATATTCTCACTCCCTCTCTTTCTCTTCCATCACTGTCACTTTGTTTCAATAAATGTTGCTGTCAGTCAGCAGTCACACTGTATTCTTTCCTGTAACCCTCAGCCCAGTGACGGAGACACAGCGCACCAGCAGTCAGTCACTATATACTGTATCCCTGTCACTGGCAGGACCCCACTCTGTAAAGCCCCTGCCTCTCACCGTGCCCCACCCTAACTGCCCCCTCTTGTATGGCTGACTAGGAGCTAGAGTGCAGACCTTAACTGAACTCTCTTCCAACACTGGATTCTGTAACCTCTTCCTGAGAGACTGCCTGTATCGTGGATGCAGCCTCTGTGTGTCTCTGTGTCATCTCGCATCTCACTGTTGTCTTCTCATTATTCCACAGACTCTGCAGCTGTCACTTTCTCATTCACCTGTCACATCCTTCTTCATTTACTAGTTCATTTTCTCTCTCTTCCTTTACACCAAGTGTTGCCTTTCTAATTTTGTCTCCTTTTGCCTGTCACAATCTATCATCCAGATTCCTGCTCCTAAGTTCACCATTATTACACCCATTCACATGTTGTTTCTATTTACACCAAGGACTGTACATTCCATTAGTTATCATGCACTTACACACTCACACACAGATTTACTGGAAGCCGATGTTTTGCATGGCTATATAAAGGTTTTTCTTTATTTCTTGTTGTATTTGCATATTACCTAAACACAGATTTGCACACACCATATGGGATTGTATTAACGTTCTACTCATTTTTTTTACACTGCAGAGTTTATAATAGTGTTCAGGTCTTCATGGGGTGTGAACAATGAAGTTTTCTATGTAATTTAATTTTTATAGATTTGTGCCTTATAATCTCTTATCGCCACGATTTACCAAAATACCTATCAACGAGATAACAGCGTTATTGCTGGTAGTAACCCGATCATGTATGGGGCAAAACGAAAAAAGCCCCTTCGCTGGCGTACAATATCATTGTCACAGGCAATAGAGCTTAGTTTTTAGTGAAGTTCTCTATACATCCCCAACATGTCTATCCCCTGGCAGTGGGGCAGGGGGCGTGGTCACATAGAAAGGAGGCATGGCCACACCCCCAGAGGGCTGCCTTTTGCTGCCAATAACATCCCTCTCTTCCCCCACTATTCCCACCCACGGGGCAAACATGTACAGTTGGACAGAGCCCTAAAATTGGGACTGTCCCACTGAAAGTTGGGAGACATGGTTCTCCTAGTTACCATAGAATACTAAGTTAGATGATGATCACACAGCTGTGACAAGGCTCCTGTTTATGGGTATAAATATATAAATATGGCATGCTCATCAACTTTCTACACCTCCCTTCATAGGATCCCGGAGGGGAGGCAAAAATGTGAGGATGGAAGCGGGGAAGGGGGGGGGGGCAGCTGGGGCACGGCGTGGCGACTAGTGTCATTTTGGCCACACCCCCATGATTCAATAATGCAAAAGCATCATTTTGCAGCAGGGGGAATATAGTTCTCAGCAATTGCGTCATAGAGGTTCCCATCCTACCCCCTTCACCAGGAACTGGGTAGAATGTGGGAGAGTGGCTGGATATTCCACGAGAGTGGGCAAGTATGAAATATGGTTATATATTAAACATACTTGGCAACGTTTAAGACCTGTCCTCTGGGAGATCCCCGGAGTACTGGCCATATGACAAGTACAGGGGGTGTAGTGACGCCGTTGCCCCCTTCTAGTTAAAAAAAATGAAATTTACGGAATTGAATAGTAGTAGATGGGGCTTATTTGCTATCTTTGGTATGACGATCCTCTGATCCAGTGGGTCCATAAGTCTCCATGGGTCCAAACAACATTGCCCACCACCGAAGCTGAGATTAGCGCAGCAAGGGACCCGGGGAGCGTGAGGGGGGCCACGACACTGCTGGATCCCAGAACCGTCACTCCAAAAGTAAGTCTATCTTTGCCTTTATTGTAACTTTGCTGTTTTCACACAAAAATATTCTATCTTTTTGCAAGAGTTCTCCTTAAATGACAATGTTTAAAGCAGTAAATATCATCATAATTATCGTAGATTTGTAGGAGGCCACAGATTTGTAAGAGTGTAAGACCACTGTTACAAATCTGTAAAGAGGCCTACTGCAGCGCCGTACAGTAGGGAAAACAGGACATACATAAAACAGGGACATGCAAGTCAGACAAAACAGATGTAGACATTAAAAAAAAGGGTATGGAGGACCTTGCTCATTAGAGAGCTTACATTCTAAAGGGAAGAGGGCACAGCTGAAATAAGAGGAGCAAGTGTGGCTCAGAGTGGAGATTGGGACAGTTGTGAGGGTGTATTAGTGTGAGTAGTGTTATCTAGGATAAGGGCACCTCTAAAAAAAGAGATGGGTTTTCAAAGAGCATCTAAAGATTTGAAGGCTGTGGGAAAGTCTGATTGAGTGTGGTAGGGAATTCTATAAGTGGGGAGCAGCATAGGAGAAGTCTTGTAGGTGGGAGTGAGAGGTGGTTACCAGAGACGAGACAAAGCGCAGGTCAGAGGTAGATCTAAGAGGGCGGGAGGGAGAGTATTTTGATATGAGATTTGAGATGTATGCAGGGGTAGTGTTGTTGAGGGCTTTGTAGGTAAGGGTGAGTAATTTGAATTTGATTCTAGAGGACACAGGGAGCCAGAGTAGGGATTTGCAGAGTGGTGCAGCAGATGTGGAGCAGTGAGAGAGGAAGATCAGTCTTGTAGCAGGATTTAGGAGGGGTTGAATTGTGGATATATGGGAGTCAGGAATTTTTGTTTGTTACATCTTATTGCATGGATATAAAGCTCTGCAATGCTAAGTAAAATCAGGAATGTCTTTATATATTATATACCTTAGCCAGTTTATTTGCATAAAGAGTTCCAGAAAATTAAATCTTGTCCTTCAGGATTTTGATCATAGTCAGGTCCATTCTTGTGCCTAACTTATAGCACATTGAGGTACCAGTGATCAGCCCATCGTCACTTACACAATACTCTCATTTAATATATCAAAGTGCGCATTCATGGACAGAGTCATAGAATAGACTTTCATTACATCATGACGGGACTTCAGCCATTAACGACAGTGATCAATCCGCTTTTGCTCACAGCTATTATAATAATGAACGGTTGGTAATCTGAGCAAAAAAAAGTACAAGTAAACAAAGTGCTTAATTACCTATGGGTCAGAGAGTTTGTTGAAACCCACTGGGCCTCATTCAATGAATCGCAATCGATGCACACCATAAAAATACCTTGGTTCTGTACTGGTGAGTCCTGATGGTCCACAGAAAACACATCTACATGAATGTCAACTGAGGGTCTGTTGAGGAGTAAAGCAAAAATAAGAAGCAAAATTTGCACCTTGGCAAAACCATGTTGCATTGGAGATGGGAGGTAAATTTAAAATGTGGGAACAGATTTATAGTTGGGGTAGGTCATGTCCTAGATTTACTTTACATTTCAGTGTAGAAATTAAGCTTTCAGGTATGTGTGTGTTACATGAAAAAGCAGCCAGCATTTTCCTTCCGTGAAAAAAATTAATTAATTTGCGCCCATTGCATTGTAACATGCTTTGTCCAGGAGCAAATTTGCACTTTTTATCCTTTGCTCCTATTTCAGCATCAGGTTTTAAGTGCATGTAGAGTCTGAAAACTATGCACTGTGTAATTGTGTATTTAAGTCATTAAGAACGTATCTCTGTTTTTAGAGCTCATCGTACGCAATTCCCTTCTGCGCATGCCCAGAACGAGGACACTCGGCCGTCAACGAAGGCAAGTCCGCTTCGTATGCCAACACAAATGGCAGTTACGACGGTTTCGGGGAGTGAACAGGGCGGAGAATGGGCGTGTGCCCGTACTCGATGCACAATGTGGGCGTGCCAAACTCAAGCGAATGCAGCCACGTCGGAATGAAGCTCTGTGTGTGTGAGAGTTTCTTGTTTTTCTGCCGTATCTCTTGCACCAGCTACGGGTCTAGTCTAAGTCCTGGGTCAGTAGCGTATGCAGCTATAACATGTGTCTGCAATCAGGGGGAACTGTAAGAATGTATTTTATGTACAGCAGACATTAAGGACAGCTTAACCCTAATGTTTTTTAACGGGGAAAAAAAATATATTATTTTTTTTTATTTTTTTATACAATTTTCATTTCTAATTATAAATCACTATATTATTGACTGGTAACATTAATTGATTAATATTTTTTTTCTGTGTGTTCTTTTGAGCTTTCATATTCCACATAGGTATTGTACGTATCCTGTAGTGTCTGGTCTAGTACAGCAGAGTGACCCTACACCCACAGTCATCACCACACGTATCCTGAGATCCGCTCCTTGCTGACTCCAGGAGTACGCAGAGCTGATTTACGTGCCGCTGAGAACAACTGCACGATGCGCTCCGTAAGCTGCCTTAATGACTCAGGCCCATTTTTGTTTTTTTCATAAACTATTAGGTTTATCCTCATTCAGGGCTTAAATCAATCAGGACAGTGAGCGGACTGTTTTTATTACGTGACGTTTTTGTGTGTATTTATCTATTTATTACATTTTTTAGGGGTGTGTCTAGAAATGCGGCAAGTACGATATAAAGTGAAAGAAAGGGACCCAATAAAAAGATGAGACCTAAAGACCACCAACTCCAAGCTGGGGTAAAAGGCCTTTTGTGGAGTGATAAAAGTTATGTGCCCATCCAATCCGTATGCCCCTAAAATTGTGCCCTCTCCACCTTTATATCTCATTTAAATCTTGTCTCTGCACCGCTCTGTAATCCTAGGCACACCGGTGCATCCGCTCTGTACCGTACATAGCCAGGAATACCCGCATTCAACCCGACTCCTCCGCTCAGTTGTAAACGTCTGCTCTCCGTAAGTCCATGCGACTCCGTGGAAATCTAGACGCACTCGCACAAATCGAGGGGCAACGGTGGGTCCAAGACTCATTCTGCTCTGTGCAGTGATGAATAGATATATAGGTGTTAAATAGCAAGAGATAGATATTTACTGTATATCAATTTAGTTCCCGCTATATGCCTATTTACATATTACAAGTATTTATGAGCATTTATTTATTTATTTAAATATATATATATATATATATATATATATATATATATATATATATTTTTTTTTTTTACTGGAAATGTTTAAAAATACTTATATTATTTCATATATATATATATATATATATATATATATATATATATATATATATATTCATGACCATATTTACTAATGTGGTCAATTAGCAGCCGTATGGAACTATGACAATTTGTATATCATCCACATGACCTCAGGGGCTGGCTGTCAAATTTTAGAGGGGAGTTGGAGGAGGTTGGAGGAGGGGGGGGGGGGATTTCGGCTCTGCCAGTATACCCAGGGCAGCTAAGTAGCGTTTAGCTGCCTTGGCGATATTTTTTTTGATAAATGGAGGCGATAATTGATAAGCAGTGTTATAAAATCAAATTTAATTACTGTAGTGTGCTGTATAATTAAAACATTGGCTTCTGAATCTGCAGAACATTCTCTTTCACTAGATATGACTTTACCAGCGCTGGCTATAAACATTTATCCTCTATTCCCAAGGTAGGCTGGCATGAAGACAAAAGAGGAATTACCCCTCTGGTTGTGTGGTTATTGGGTACCGTGTCTCCCAGGTGCATAACAACATTCACACAGCAGATTACCCCACCAGGCATAGTTACAGGCGTAATCAGTAGTACCAAAAAATTTGGAGAGCGCTAAGCATGGATATTAAATTCTGTAATAACCACATTTATTCATAAAACATCAGTGCATATAAATATTACATAAATGTATAAGAACCTTCTATGTAAACACTGGTAGAGTCAGATTCATGAAATCTAATAATAGTGATATTTATCTTATAACCAGTGTTTACATAGAAGCTTCTTATACATTTATATAATATTTATATGCACTGATGTTTTATGAATAAATGGGGTTATTATATATATCTATATCTATGCTCAGCGCTCTCCAAATTTTTTGGTAGTCTCTATTTAGTACAGGTACAGATCCTGTCTATTGGGAGCTGCAGTTTATATTTTGTTTTATAGGATCACTTAGCGTCTAATTTAGGTATGTTGTTGCTATAAGCAGTAGTATCATAGAATGTATTGACTGACATCTGATTATCAGCACCCCTGAGACCAGGCAGAAATCAGGTCAATTTGCAGGCGGACAAGTTGGTTGTATGAACTTCATTTGAAACAGAAGAATATTCCTGTGCCAGTTTTATGGGGAGGTTCACATTACTGTACTGTGGTTTTGAGGACCCTGCTCCCAGGGCTGGCGGGTGTCGCCCCTGGGCACCGTAGGCAGTGCACTGACCAAATCTGACACCAGGCTGTGACATCATAGCCCGGTGTCACACTCGCAGCCAAATAAGAACCTGGAAGAGCGATAGTTGGCATCATCATAGGTAAGAACTAGAGATGCTCAGGCTCGGTTACTCGAGAACCGAACACACCCAAACTTAGGGGATCTGAGTACCGAGCAAAGCCGGCTGGGTACTGTCGCACGCCCTCAGAATTGAAAACGAGGCAAAGCGCCATCATTACGTTGTTGGATCTCAGATCTCACGAGTTTTGGATTCCTTTTTAAGATCCAACATCACGGAGGGTAGGAGAACCCCCATTTTCTTTTCTGCCACTGCTGTGTGCCAATGTGTCCTAGATGTGCTAGGAACTGCCGTGTGTTTGTGTCATTACTCTGTCGCTTACCATCCAGCCAGGTCGCTGCAGTATTTGTCCGAAATTAGTGTTATTGAGGTTAATAATAATAATAATAATGTAGGAACAAAAATAGAGCAAAATTATGTGATTTTAGCATATTTTAGGATTTTTTTCTAAAAAATACAAAACCAAAATCAAAACACACGAGGGCGGTTTTGCCAAAACCAAAACACAAAGCTAATCCAGATCCAAAACCAGTTCACGGGGGTCAGTGAGCATCTCTAGTAAGAACCTGTAGACTGCTGCCCCACTATGTCAGCGGCCATTGAATAGTGAGGGAGTGTCGTCAAGACATTGAATGAGTGACTCTTTGTCACCCATTCAGTGGTTAACACTCACCCTAAACCCTGGCACCCTAGGTGACCACTTAGATTCGCCTAGTGGTGGCGCTGCCTGCTCCTTACATTACCCAACGGTTTCCTGTTCGCTGTCCCAGCAGCCATAGAAGTGGTGCGCACTGCAAACTATTTAATAGACCTCCTATGAAATTCTGTGGTGGGAGCCGACTTTCTGTAGCAGCGGGTGGAGGGAGAGGGACCCACCTGTCTTCTATTCACTATTGATTAAGAAGGGGATGTCTAAAAGTGAACAACACCCTTACGATATAAAATACATTGATTTCCTTGTTCGTAATTATACTCAGCTTTTATTTGGTATGAGCAGACTGGACAAATGATTGACGCCCATTCCAATACACCGTAAATATCTGTCCTGAAAAGCTTGGCAGAGTCCCACACAGCACCAGCTTTAAATAAGCCCAGATCTATCCCCTTGGATCTCTTGTTAATATTTTTGGGCACACAGGGCTGTTCTTGCACACTCATACATGATCTGATGTTTCCTTTTGGATACTTCATGATCCATAATGATCTCACTGATACTCCCATGTTATCCCTCCTATGTAAGCAATCATTTGCTCATCCCATGAATGATTCAAAGTCCACAACTGTTGAATGAGTGTCAGAACAATCGTGGGTACACGGGTGTAGCAATGATGGGTTGCCCACCAGGCCCGATGCCCCCACGTCCCCGCCTGATGCCCCTGCACCCTGCCTAAAGCCCCTGATCTACTCTCAAAATAGCAAAGTGGAGGGTCTCTTCTGACCAGCGCATGCACAATGGGTGTGTGTGTCAACTGCGCATGTTCAATAGAGTGCCCCCGCTTGGCTCTTTTCCGAGCAGAGTGGGGGGCCCGGGAAGTGCTCTAGCATGGCTGGGACCCTACCCAAATAGTGTTGTGAAGCCTGGCAATGTACTGTTCCGCCCCTGTGTTGAATCATAGTATCATAATGGCAATGATGAGCCTTAGCCTGGGTACACACTACAGGTTATTGAGCCAATCACATAATAAACGACCATTCTGCCCAATATCTCATTAGTGTGTACACTCCAATGATAAACATTTATTGTTCCACAGCACATTGTATCTTTTCATTTGATTTTTAAACAGAAATAAAAATCTTGTTCATTGATGGAACGATGTCGTTTCAATCCTGCAGTGTGTACGCACTCAGGACCGGCAGTGTCCATAGATCTGTATGGAGTGTGCACAGTCACCATCTTTTCAGATGATGCTTATGACAGATGAAGAACACAAATTGGAAGGTAAATCGTGTAAAACGTGTATAGTGTGTACACTGGAATCGGCTGCTGATCGGGACTTTTTTTTTCCAGCTGTTGGTAAAACATACTCTCCCGG